>NW_026973678.1:1127500-1187500 GCF_035594125.1 Scylla paramamosain | reverse complement strand
AACGTACGATACGTGTGTGTGAGTGTGATTATATGATATGGAAGAAAAAGAAAACGGTACTTTTTTATATCAAAATTTTTTTCACTACTACAACTACTACTACTACTACTACTACTACTACTACTACTACTACTACTACTACTACTACTACTACTACTACTCCTACTTTTACTGCTACTATTATCACACCTGGCCTAATTAGCAGGAAATTTATGTAAATTAGCAATGCGGTATTCAAGTGTTGGAAGGAGGAGGAGGAGGAGAGAGGAGAGAACAATATGTACCATTCTCTCTCTCTCTCTCTCTCTCTCTCTCTCTCTCTCTCTCTCTCTCTCTCTCTCTCTCTCTCTCTCTCTCTCTCTCTCTCTCTCTCTCTCTCGTACATAGAAACACACACACACACACACACACACACACACACACACACATGTGAAAAAGGAAGAGGAAAGAATAATCAATAGGAAGAAGGAAGGGAAGAAAGAGGAGGAGGTCTAACAAGAGGAAGAGAAGGGAAGGAAGGAAGGAAGAAGAGGACATGAGTTGTACCGAGGCGCCCTTTGTGTGGCTGCCTCTGTTGAGGGTGCGGGCTGGGACTGGTGAAGGGGCGGGTCTCGTGGTGTGCTAGGGGGATGATGGGGGGCCATATAGTTGTGTTGTGGTGTGGTGGTGTGACGGCAGGCACCGTGGTGGCGGTGTTGTGTTATGAGTGTGGTGCAGGCAGAGTGAGGGTGCAGGGTTGGCGTGGAGCGCGGCGCCCTTCCTGGAATGGTGACGTCCCGCGCACCGTGAGTCTCGCGGGCGGCGGACACAGTGACGGTGCACGGCATGTTCGAGGGGCGGCGGCGGCCCCCCTAGGAGCTCCAGGGCGGCAAGAAGAATGGCGGGGGGCCGTCCCGCACCAGGAGTGTCCTGCTGTCCAGCCCCGTGGTGTGGGGGAGTGACGCGCCGCAGGCCTCCACAACGGCGGCGCCAACGTGCTGCTGGATGGCTACGACGGAGGCGGCGGCAGGGGGGCGCGGCGGTGGGGCGGCTGCTAGGACCATCCTGGCCAATGGGGAGCGCTCCTCAGACTCCCAGGACTCCGGGGCCATTTCGGGCACCACGTCAGGCAAGGAGGCCAGCCCGGGCTGCGAGGAGAGCTCGGGCTCCGAGCAGAGCAGCGCGCCGCCCCACGAGGAGGACCAGTCCAGCCCCGCCCCAGCCCGCTCCTGCGCGGCCCTGCCCCACTCCCGCACCACGCCCTGCTCAAGGGGGAGCGCCATACCGAGCTGGACGACGCGCTGCGCCCCCTCACTCTCTACGGGCAGGAGACGGGCGGCGGCGACCTGGGCAGGGTGCGGGCGGCACACGAAGCCAACATGAGCATGCTGGCGTACCTGGAGGCGCTGTTCACGGGCGCCAAGCTGGAGGAGGCGCGCCTGGAGGGCAGCAGGGAGGAGCCGCGGAGCCGTCAGTCCCGCTCCCCGGCGCCCCGCAGCCTGCACAGCCCCGAGACAGGAGACAAGACCCTGCCCGCATCTTGCTCAGAGCACGCCCTGCGCGGCCTGGCGGGCGGCCTCAGCACGCCCGCACGGCCACAGATGCTGCGCACCATCGAGACGCGCCTGCAGCTGGCGCGGCCCCGCGAGGGCGGCGGGGCGGAGCGGGGCAAGCTGTACCAATGTAACAGCAGCAGCAGCGCCGGCAGCCTCACCCACCTGGCGGGAGGCGGCAGCCCCGCCACCAACGGTGCCTCCACGACCTGTAGATTCCTGTCGCCCTCCCGCAAGGAGGCCCAGACCCCGGCGGCTCCCTCACCTCGCCCTCGGGCACCGCCCAGCGCCGCTTCTCCAGCCTGGAGCTGCGGCACACAGCGCACGGGTTCCCCAGCGCGGGCGTAGCGCTGAGCCCTCCGTCGCCTGCACAGGGCGCCCAGGCCTTCCACCACAAGATGCAGCTCTTTGACATCATGGAGACCCAGGCCCGCTTCTCCCAGGTAGCGCGCGGGGGCTGTGTGTGTGTGTGTGTGTGTGTGTGTGTGTGTGTGTGTGTGTGGAGGAGGGGGGACTGGCCGGGGGCGGCGACCCCTCTGTACAGTGCAGCACGCATTATTGTGTTACCCTCACCACTCTCTTCACCCAGCCCCCCACCACGCCCCCCACCACACTGCCTCACCCCCCACTCCTTCACTCTCCCTTGTGTAGCACGAGCATGGTCACACACACACACACACACACACACACACAAAACTTTCTCTTTTATTAAGACATGCAATACACCGCCTCGCCCACTCCCTCTCTCCCTCTCTCTCTCTCCCTCTCTCCCTCTCTCTCTCTCCCTCTCTCTCTCTCCCTGTCACTTTGTGTTGAGCTGCCTCTGGAACGTGTCCGCTTGAGCGGAAAAAGAAATGAGAAAATGGAAGAGATAAAAAAAGTGATTTTCATACATTTTCAATATAATTTGTTCGTGTTTTTAGGGCAAAACAATTAAACCAAAACTCAGAAATGAAGAATTGTCTCTCCGCTAAAAAACGCGCATACCAAAAACCAGAAATAACTCCAAACGAAAGAGACAAGACCGATCACGAGCAGTTGCGACGCCGTACTGAAAAACATTGAAGTCTCCAATGCTGAAATATTGTTAATCTGTCACAACAATCTTAAAAACACCCTTAAAAAAACCTTTGTAACCTCATCTAGGGTGTTTGGAATGTAAGAAATGTTGTTTGGGTGTGTTTGGGAGTGTTTTTATGATTTTTTTAATTATATATTTATTTTTTTGTGCTTTAAATTCCAATAACTTCAAATAGAGCCTTTATAAAGGAGTGCTTCTCCCTTTAGGAATGTTGAAATGTTGTTAATCTGTCAATACAACCTTAAAAACACCCCTTGAAAACCACAGTAACTTCAACTACAACCTTTTAAAATACAGGTAGCAGGGTTCTCAAGGATGTTCCTCATGTCAGTAATGCAGAAATGTTGTTAATCTGTCACTAGAACCTTAAAAACACCCTTGAAAACCACAAAAAATACAGCCTTTTAACTACAGTTAGCAGGGTGTCTCAAGAGTGTTTCTCCTGTTAGTAATGCAGAAATATTGTTAATCTGTCTCTAGAATCTTAAAAAACACCCATAAAAAGCCCTTGTAACTTCAACTAGGGCCTTTGGAAAGTAGAAATGTTGTTAATCTAACACTAGAACCTTAAAAACATCCTTGAAATCCCACGTCACTTCAACCACAGTAAACAAACAAAGAAAGAAAATTTATTATTATTCTTTTTATTTACTTATTTGTTTGTTTATTTATTTTGTTTGAGAGAAAAAAACATTATATATATATATATATATATATATATATATATATATATATATATATATATATATATATATATATATATATATATATATATATATACTCGTATATATATATTATTTCATTATTTTGTAGTAATAGTAGTAGTAGTAGTAGTAGTAGCATATTTTCATTGCATTTTTGTTGTTGTTGTTGTTGTTGTTGTTGTTGTTGTTGTTGTTGTTGTTATGTGTGTGTGTGTGTGTGTGTGTGTGTGTGTGTGTGTGTGTGTGTGTGTGTGTGTGTGTGTGTGTTTCCATTGTATACATACCATAATACATTAATATTTTTATAGTGAAAATACAAAAAAATATTACTATTATTATTATTATTATTATTATTATTATTATTATTATTATTATTATTATTATTATCATTATATTATTATTATTATTATTATCATTATTATTATCATTATTATCATTATTATTATTGTCATTATTATTATTATTTTTATTATTATTATTATTATTATTATTATTATTATTATTATTATTATTATCATTATTGTTACTATTGTTATTACTATTATTATTAGGTAGGTGAGAGGTGAATCAATAATGTACTACTAGTTGGAAAAATTGATAACTAATTTTTCATACCATTGTCTGGTAAAGGTCTCACAAAAATGATAGACCCGGGACATGTTTTCTTCTTATTTTCCTCCTCCTCCTCCTCTTCCTACCCTCCCCCCCTTTCTCTCTCTCTCTCTCTCTCTCTCTCTCTCTCTCTCTCTCTCTCTCTCCTCTCTCTCTCTCTCTCTCTCTCTGACTGTCTTCAGCCTCTCTCTCGCTATTACAAGCACATGCACAAGACTTTCTTCTTTCTCTCACCCCTATTTTGTCCACCTTTCTAATGCAAGAGTTAACCAGTATTCTCAATCAATCACCACTATTCTGTCCTCCTCTCAATTGCAAGAGTTAACTCTCTGCCTCTCGTTGCCATTGATCAATGACTCTCTTACATAAAATAAATAAATAAAATAATGATATATATAAAATGAATGACCAATTAAATTAAAGAACGAAATTTTTGTAAGCCTAATCTAGCCTAATCTAGCCTAGCCCAACTTAACTGAACCCAGTGTATCTGTCAGATGAAAACAGAATTGAAACACGTCTCAATCTCTTTTTTTCGGTATTGTTACAGCAGGGGTATGGGTGCGGGTGGCAGCACTGTGGAGTTGGCAGCACTGGGAGAAGCGGGAACAGGCAGAGAGGGGAGACGCGTGGCCAGAGAGGAGGCCAGCGTGTGCCTGCCTGCTTTGGAAGTGTTTCCCTGCCTGTTGAGTGCCTGTCGTGCCCTGGGAGACTTGTGGTGCCCCCTGTAAACTTGTAAAGCAGTGTACTTGCGGAGGATTTGTCGATAAACCTAGGAAATAGTGCCCGTGTTTTCCTTTGTGCCCTGGCCTCGTGTGTGTGTGTGTGTGTGTGTTGTTCCCGGCGTTCAGAGTGCTACTTATTTGAGGCCCCGCTGCTCAAGTTTCTTGATCTGTGCCCGTGTGGATAACACGCCCGCCCGGAGTGAGGGGTAGGCACAACAGTATTATTAGAAACATGAACCGTCTAACAGCCACGAAAAAGAAATGTAAATTTTCGTATGGAGAAGCAAAAATCACTGGAATTTGGCTTTCTAAACTAACCTAATTCTCTCTCTCTCTCTCTCTCTCTCTCTCTCTCTCTCTCTCTCTCTCTCTCTCTCTCTCTCTCTCTCTCTCTCTCTCTCTCTCTCTCTCTCTCTCTCTGTCAAATGTGCAGGTATGGCAGTCCATGGAAGTAATGTTTGGCAGAGCAAAGGACTGACTTGTGTTCCTTGTTGATAACAAACAAACATGAGCAGGCAGGGTGTAGTAATGTTTTGATGCTACACTGATGCATTAGCAAATAATAATCATAAATGGTTTATTAATAATCCAGTAAGGACAAAATTTATATTGTACTGGATACAAAAAATAATATGTAAAAAATATAAGCTTAAAATTAGGAACTTATTAACTAAGGTGGTATTACAGGAGGAGGAGGAGGAGGAGGAGGGTTTGTATTGCTGTACAGGAGGAGGAAGAGATTTTGTGTTGCTGGCAAGAGGAAGAGATTTTGTGTTGCTTGGAAGGGGAAGAAGAGATCTTGTGTTGCTGGGAAGGGGAAGAAGAAATTTTTGGCAGTCATGGAGAATGTGTCCCTCCTGGCTGGGTCCTGCATCATGGTGGTATGAGTTGCCAGTGATGTGTCTCTGCTACAGTGCTGCCATGCCAGGTGAGTGAGGCAGCCTGGCAGCACAGTGGAATGTTATGATGGGCAGCTAATGTATGTGCACAGGAAAAATAAATGCTGGATTCTTTAAAAAATCAGTTTATCTGTATTTTACTGGAGAAAGGCTAAACATAAGTTAAAAGTAATGTGTGGGATCCAAGGAATTAGTAATGTTTTCTTTGAAAGCTATTGGGATGAATTTCAATGGAGAAAAAGGTTCTGATAAACTGGAATGGCTGCTGTCACCATTCTTTTACTTGTCAGTCAATGGTAGGTGTCTGACTCCTTAAATATCACAGCCACACATGATGCCTGTCTCATGACACAAAAGTAGTACAGTTGAACACCACACTATAACCACTTGGGTTAACTTGGAAGGTTCACCCCTGTGGACGCTCCATAACAAGTCACTCTAACTGCCATGCATCAGTGGCTTGCCTTACCTTACCTTACCTTACCTTACCTTACTGCAGTGTCTTATCCTCCAGTACATTAGCAACTATGGACCTCTACTCTTGTCTGCATTGTGTAGCTTGTATCATCTGCACTGCTGTCATCCTTGCACTTGTCAGCTTCACCAAACTTTCCATGTAGGTATATCTCCCCTGGTCTTTTTCTTCTACTCCCCTCTATCATTCCCCTCGGAACAGCATGACTGTGTATGAAGTGTTATTGACTGGTGACAGCAAGGTAAGTGGCATCAATCCTTGCTCTTGTAAAACTGAGCCTGGCCAGTTGCAGAACACAGTATGATAGTTTGATGCCATTTTCATGAGTAAATTTTAATTTTAAATGAAGTCTGACCGTATATTTCAACTTCCAAACCTAACCATGAAGTTTTGTCTCCCTGCACCCCTGAACAGTCTCACCAGCTGCCTTGCTTCACTCCCCTGGCCATGTGAAACAGGCAGGCCAGCAGCTGTCATGAGCCAGTCACAGTGTACACTATCACAGTGCATAGTATCTGCCCAGTCCAGTATTTCCATTCCTTGCATTAATGTATTTTATTTTATTTATTTATTTATTTTATGTAAGAGAGACACAGGCCAAGGGGAATAAATAGTGAAAAAAAAAGACCACTAAGGTGCCAGTCTCAAAAGAAAGGTTAGAATGAGAGGATAAATGTCTTAAAACCTTTGTCTTGAAAGAGTTCAATTCATAGGAAGGAGGAAATACAGAAGCAGACAGGGAGTTCCAGTGTATGCCATGAATAGATCCCCTTTTGTGTGTGTGTGTGTGTGTGTGTGTGTGTGTGTGTGTGTGTGTTTTATGTAGGAGGGACACTGGCCAAGGGCAACAAAAATCCAATAAAAAAAAAATGGCCCCTGAAATGCCAGTCCCATAAAAAGGTCCAAAGTGGTAGTCAAAAATTGAAGGACAAGTGTCTTGAAACCTTGTGTGTGTGTGTGTGTGTGTGTGCATTTATGTAGTTGTATTTATGTAGTTGTAATGTATGGGAGGGGACCTATACTTGTGGTGTCCTGTCTTTGCATCTCATGGTGTTTAACATGGCCCTTAAAAAAATTGATGTATTCTCTTTACTTTCCCATCCCATTCTATGGACTGGATGGGAAAGCTGTTCATTTTCATATTCCTTGTGTAACTATCTTTTTTTATGTTCCTTCCATGTCCTCTTGTATCTCTCATGTCCCACTGTATTAGGTCTTCTCTATCCACCATGTCCATATTCTTCATCATTATATAAATTGCCATCAAGTCTCCTTCTTGCCTTCTTTGTTCCAGCATTGTCAATTCCAGTTTTGCTAGTCTCTCCTCATATAACATGTCCAACAAGCATGGAACAAATGTTGTTGCTGCTCTTTGAATCCTTTCAGGTTTCCTGATGTAATTTGTTGTGCTTTGTGAACACACTGTTGCTGCATATTCCAGCCTTGGCCTTATCAGAGTGATGATCACTTTCTTTACCCTTTCTTCATCCATGTGGATAAATGCCACTCAGGCCTTTTTTTTTTTTTCTCCTCATTAGCTTGTAAGTCTCTCCAACAATTTTATTTATGTGTTTCTCAGGTGACGTGTTGTCTGATATGAATACTCCTAGATATCTCTCTGACTTTGATTTCTGTATAAGCTCTCCTCCAAGTTTATATTCCCTTGAAATCCTTTGCTTGCTCTTTCCAAACTCCATTACACTGAATTTCTTGACATTGAATTACATTTCCCATGTGCAGCTCCATTTCCAACTTGTATTAAGGTGTTGCAGTATTTCACAATTGTCCTGTACACTCACTTGTCTCATGAGTTTAGCATTGTAGGCAAAGAAACTTTTACTGATTCATCATTCATGTCATTCATATATGTTGCAAACATAATTAGGGGCAAAACTGATCCCTGTGGGTGATAACTTCCTTCCAAGAAGATCATTTGTCTCTAATAATCACTCACATTTCCCTGTCTGTCACTGTTATTTGCCCAGGGTCGTGTGCTGGTGCTGCTGGAAGTTATTAGGGTTTTGAGGAATTATCTTGCTGTCCAGCCAGCCACTCCCTTACGTTAAGAGCTCATGGTTCATGGTGACTGATCTCTGGGTAGGACTGAGGCTCATGTGCCACACACCGTTACAGCCAGGCCACAACCCTCATCTCTCATCCCGTATCTACAATACTTGCTGCTGGTAAACAGTTGCTATGTTAAGAGGCTCACTCCTCTCTCTTACTATTCTTGGGGCTTCAACCCATCCTGATTTTTAATGTTTTTGCTTATGTCATGATCCTAATGATAGATAAAGAGAGAAAAAAATATTGAACCCAGCTAATCATGTCTGTGATCTTTGAAAATAATCCTGATGAGAGAAGAATGCTTTTAACAGTGTGCTTAATGGTCATCCTACTTCCTGCCATTCTTTCAATGTGATGAATTAGAAGGCTGTCTTTGATTCTGCTCTTGACCACTCCTATATTTCTTTGTACCATTAACTCTTTTCTGTTATTTAGCATCTTTTAATTTTTTTCTGTTGCTTATGAGAGCCACATCTAAACACTATACTGGCTACAAATGTGAAAATCTATTCCTGTAATTCTTTTCTCTTTCTTGTGACAGCCACATTTAAACATTACACTGGCTACAAATGTGAAACTCTTTTCTCTCTCCTGACATCTTTATCTAAATATTATACTTGCTAGGAATTTGATAATCTATTTCATTCTTTTCTCTCTCTTGTGACAGCTTTATCTAAACATTATATTGGCTAGGAATTTGATAATCTATTTCATTCTTTTCTCTGTCTTGTGACAGCTTTATCTAAGCATTATACTGGCTAGGAATTTGAGGATGTATTCACTTAAAAAATTGTTTTTCTCTACATTGTGGATGCATGCAATGACTACATACAGTGCATGTGAACTGCTGTTGAAAGAGTTGATTAATGTGGGGTGTAGTCATCTTGTTTCCTGCCAGTCTTTCTCCATGACAAATTGCATGGTGTGTTTGATCCTCCCCATGCCCATTCCTGTATTCCTTCACTCCATTCACCCTTCACTGGTATTCAACATATTTTTCCTCCCTGAGACATTCTATTTTGTTTGACACCCACTTCCAAACATTATACTGGCCAGAAATGTGAAAATCTATTCATTATTTTTTTCCCTTCCTTGAGAGAGCCACAGCTGAATGTTATAATGTGCTGGATACAAATTTAAATATCTATTTTTTAGTCTTTTTGTCTTCCTTGTGACAGCCACATCTAAACATTATACCTAATAGAAATGTGAAAATACATTATTTTAATTCCTTTCTCTTTCTTCTGACACCCACTACTAAATATTATATTGGCCAGAAAACTACAAATCTATTACTTTCATTCTTATGTTTATCCTGTGAGAGCCTCATCTAAACATTATACTGGTTAGAAATGTGAAAATCCATTCTGTTTTTTCTCTACCTTGTGACAGTCACATCTAAATATTATAAATGTATTTTCAAGTTCTTTTTGTCTTGTTTGTGACAGCCAGTTCTAAACATCATACTGGATATAACTTTGAAATCTATTCTTTTCTTTCCTTGTTGATGCTTGCAGAGATTGTCCACAGTGCCCTAAGTGGTTGGAGTTGTTGCTGAGAGCTAATTAAGGTACAGTAAAATCCCTCTTATCCGGCATCAACGGGACCGCCGACATGCCGGATACTTGAATATTACTGGATACTTGAATAGAAGTGAAATTATGTACACAATCACCACCCTACACTCACGCATCCTACCATAACAAAGATCAGCTGATCTTAATCAGCAGCTGATCTGATCAGCTGCTTAAGTGTAAGCACAACACGTTTCCTCTTTTCTACAACTTTAGGCATGATGAAGGCATCAGGCGATAAACAGTGCACACGCGGGTCTGAGTCACTGAGTAAACACAGTGTAGTGGGCCGCGGGTGGCGTGAAGCAGTGCTCTCTGGTGGCGAGGGGACAAAGTATGCCTCGCGCGGGAATTTTAATTGATTTTATGAGTACACCTTGATTTTTTATTGATTTTAAGGCTCGGGGAAAAATGTGCCGGATACTTAAAGCTGCCAGATGAGAGGGATTTTACTGTACATATTATTACATTATTACAGTATTACAGACACTCAGGAGCAAAGGAGTGAGGAAGAAAGCTTAGTCCAGTAGTATGTACTAATCCAGATGTTTTGTAATGTGATAATGCAGTGTGTTTAGTGTTTGGAATTGATGTTGAAGGAGTTGATTAATGCACATGTTATTATTACAGGTATTCAAGAGCCAGGGAATAAGCAAGAAAGCTGAGTCCAGTCTGCTGTCTGCACATTAAGCCTCAGCTTGTTTGCTCCCATTATGTATTGTACTTAAAGCTTTGAATTATTATTGAAAGAGTTAATTAAAGCATACATTATTATTACAGGCATTCAAGAGCAAGGGAGTGAGGAGAAAAGCTTAGTCCAGTCTGCTGTCTGTGCATCAAGCCTGAGCTGGTCTGCTCCCACGATGCAGCGTGTGGCAGTGTTAGCAGACACGGCTCTTGTCTGCACCTCATCCTCTTAAAGATATGAGGTGAGTAAGAGGGTGATATTGGTGTAGCTTTGTGTACCATGTGGGAAAACTCCTGCTATGGGATAGAGTCCTTGGTTATAGAAACAATACATTTACTCTGGATGATACACACTAAGACTAAGATACCACTGAGTGGTTTAACTGCCCTACAGGCCTCAGTGAGTACATTGTGGCTTAATTAGGGTCGGACCATTTCATCCTGAGTGTTTATGTGTTGTCCTTTCTGGGAATTTCCCAGCCTGTGGCACTGCCAGACTTTTTAATGGGCAAATTACCAGATTAGACCCTAAGTGTCAGAGATAACCTTGCTTCCAACTTTCTCTCTCTCTCTCTCTCTCTCTCTCTCTCTCTCTCTCTCTCTCTCTCTCTCTCTCTCTCTCTCTCTCTCTCTCTCTCTCTCTCTCTCTCTCTCTCTCTCTCTCTCTCTTTTTTCACGTGCTGTGCGAGAGGAAGTGACCAGTGGATTGACAGGTCACTCTGACAGACTGTCTGAGTCACTGACTAACTGACTGAGTCACTCAAAGAAACGTGACAACACCTGGAGGAAACGTTGCCAAGTATTGTGGTGTTTGCAAAACACAATGCAGTTCTCACTAAAAAATAGACATATATTACATTAACTTACCTTTTTATATCATTACAGTGTATATATGCTACAACTCCATTTAATGTTGTAGTAGTAAGTATCTGACATAAGGTATGTGTTGGTAAAGTTTAGCAGCACCACAGGACGGGAAATCCCCAGAAAGGACAATACCCAAATGTTGAGGATAAAAGGGTCAGACCATAGGTGAGGCTGTCCGAGTGTTGGAGTGGAGTGGTGTTTGTACGCTGGTGTCAAAAGCAGGTCTTCTGTGAAGGAAGAGAGAGTGGCTGCTCAGACTGGAGGCCAAGACACCTTCACGTGTCTGGCCTCACCACAAGTCCCTAGAACATCATGTCAGTTAAGAGAACTCAGGGTATTAGTTTGTCCTTTTCACAACTATAGACCCAACTAGTTATTGAATTTGGTATTATTTCTGAGATAGTAATCAGCCAAAAAGCATTACTTACTGCATTATTAGATGGTAAGGGAACTGAACTGTATAAACCTTTTGCTTGTTCTTAGGACAAGTAAAAAGATATATGGCCAGCTGTGCTATACCTAACCTCCTGGGGTGTAGTAGGATGGTCCATGAAACTGTCCCTTTCCACCACGGGCTGGCTGGGCTAAGAGTGTGAGTGATGTGTGTGTGTGTGTGTGTGTGTGTGTGTGTGTGTGTGTGTGTGTGTGTGTGTGTGTGTGTGTGTGTGTAATATAGGGTTTGAGCAGGGCTCATAGTGTCCTGTCTCCATAGCTATATTTATCCAGCATTTCCTTAAATTTCTGCATGTTTGGTGCTCTAACAACCTCTTCATTTAAGCAATTCCAGATATTCACAGTTCTATGTGGAAGACTGTTCTTCTTGATGCCCCTCAAACACTGACTCTTCTTCCCTCTCAGTCCTCCTATATGTTTCTTCTTCCACAATAATCTTTTATGCAGAACTTTATCAAAAGTTTTTTGATGTCCAAGCACACTACATCTACCCACCCATCTCTGTTTTGTACTTCATCTATTACTCTTGTATAGAAACTCTGTAAATTTGGTACACATGACCTTCCTCTTCTGAAACCAAATTGTCTATTTGTTATAACTTTGTTCTTTTCCAAATATTTCACTCACTTTTCTTTGATCACTATTTCACAGATCTTGCCTATAACACTAGCTACCAACACCAGTCTATAATTTAGTGGCTCAGTCCTCTTTCCTCCTTTGTGTATTGACACTATATTTGCTCTCTTCCACTCTTTTGGTACTTTTCCCTCTATCAGTGAGCTGTTAATCACATCCCAAATTGGCTCCACCACTTGTTCTCTACATTCCTTTAGTGTCCAGCCTGATACTTTATCAAGCCCCAATGCTTTCCTGACATCCAACTCTCATAACAATTTGCCAATTTCATGTTTTTGCACCAAGACTTTCTGTAACCCTTCCCACCACACTTCCTCATTTGGTTCTATAAAATTTGCTTCCACATTGAACACAGACCTAAAACTCTCATTCATAATTTCACTCATCTCTTCCACTGTTTGATATATCCTTTCTCCCTTTACTATCTTGTCAATGGTCTCTCTGTTTATCATCTTTCCATTAATATACTTGTAAAAAAAAGCTTGGGGTCTTCTTCACATTTCTTTACCACATCCTTTTCAAGTTGTTTCTCCTCCTCTCTTCTTATTCTAAAATATTTATTCCTTGCCTCCTTATACTGCTTTCTATTCTTTTCATTTTTTTTTTGCTTCTTCAGTTTTTCCAAGCTATATCCTTTCTCTTCTTAGCTTATGCACATCTGGCATTATACCAAATATGTTTGTTCCTCCTTACTTTTTATATAGGTACATACTTCTGCACACCTTCATTGTACTTCTTCAAGAATGTTTCATATTTCTCTTGCACTCTCATGCCTTCCGTAAGTCCCTTCCAAAGAATTTTCTTAACTCTGCAAAATTTGTCTTTGCGTGATTTAATCTCCCATTTTTATAATCCTCCTTACATGCTAGAACCTCCCAGTCTTACAGTACCACTTCTAACACCACATGGTCACTTTTTCCCTTTGGGATTAAGCATTTAATGTTTGGACAGGGCTCTGTTTTTTTTTTTTTTTTTTTTTTTTTTTTTTTTTTTTTTTTTTTTTTTTTTTTTTTTTTTGTGAACACCAGGTCTAGCATTGATGGTTCCTCCTCCTCTCTGTATCTTGTAAATTCCTCCACCCATCGGTCCATTGTATTCAACATAGCTAACTGTAGCGTTTCTTCACTCCATCTGGCCAGCATTTCCATTAACTTCCATCTCCTCCCAGCTGACATTTTTGCGGTTAAAGTCTCCCACTAGTAGTATTTTACTGTCCTTCCTTATCATGTTGTCTAGGCACTTCAACACTTCCTTTTGCATTTCCTTGTGTTGTGGCACGTACGTTAATATGATCCTCCTCCTCTCTCTTCCACTAGTCCTGATTGTTATACCTATCACCTCCACCATACCATCTCCACGTTGCACTTCTTCCACATATATATCATCTCGAAGTATTATCAGTACTCCTCCTCCTCCTTTTCCCTTCTCTATCTCTCCTCTAGTAATTATATCTCTCCTCCTTAAAGCTTAAGTGGACTTCCTCTTTTAACTTTGTCTCTGTTAGGCACAACACATCTGGTCTACTTTCCTTCAGGTAATCTCTCACTTCCAGTACACCTGAGAGTAACCCATCTATGTTTGTATAAATTACTCTTAATGTACTGCTTCCCCACCACTTGTAATTTCTCCGTCTGCTGCTTTGGTTCTTTCAGTACTTGTTCCCTTTCCCAAGTATACCATTTCCTCAGTGTCATATCTAGTATCCTCCAATAAAATTTCCTCTTCTCAGTCTCTGTCCTTCTGTCATTTTTTTCCTTAGCTTCATTTCTCAGGTCCTGCTCTTTTTCCCTTTCTTCCAAGTTCATATCTCTTTTTACCCAAATATTTTTGTATTCTGAACTTTCAGCCAGCTTCCTGATTCTCACTAGGATCTGCTGTATTGCAACTTGGGATCTCATTCTCACTTTTAATGGTCTTTTACCTCCCTCACTATATTTTCCAATTCTATGTGCCTCTTCCACTTCTCGTTCCAGTCCCTGTTCCTCATCTTGGACCATTGTAATAATTTTCCTTACCAATTCCTTCCTTTCCATCTCTCAGATTTAACTGGGTTTTCTTCTCTTGCAGTCCATGTGTGTGTGTGTGTGTGTGTGTGTGTGTGTGTGTGTGTGTGTTGCTTTGTATGGGCCACTACATATGTGATTACCAGTCTGGTATACAGAAAGATAGATAGATTATTATTGCTGCTGCTGCTGCTGCTGCTGTATATAGATAAATAGATAGATTTAACTTTTTTTTTCTTTTTTTACTCCAGAGAAGGTAGAAAGATACCCATAACAATATATTTTACTTACTCTGCTCCAGAAAATATAGGAATGTACCTATAGCAATTTCCTAAAGCAGTTTTCCCATCCAGGTGGTATGAGCACTGGGATAAGATGAAGAGCGTACGCAGCAAGTTTGTGGATGTTTTGCGGCTGCACGTGCGGGGTGGAGCGGGGGGCATGGGTCTGCTGTGCCTCAGGGGAGTGGGTGGCGCAGGGGGTGACGTGTATGTGGAGGGGAAGGAAGGTGAGGCACGGAGACACTGTGTCTGTTGTGATGGGAAGTGACATAAAGAGACTATGTTTGCTCTCTCTCACAGACCACTTCTCACCCTGCTCTCCCTCTCACAGACCACTTCTCACCCTGGTCTCCCTCTCACAGACCACTTCTCACCCTGCTCTCCCTCACACAGACCACTTCTCACCCTGCTCTCCCTCTCACAGACCACTTCTCACCCTGCTCTCCCTCTCACAGACCACTTCTCACCCTGCTCTCCCTCTCACAGACCACTTCTCACCCTGCTCTCCCTCACACAAACCACTTCTCACCCTGCTCTCCCTCTCACAGACCACTTCTCACCCTGCTCTCCCTCTCACAGACCACTTCTCACCCTGCTCTCCCTCTCACAGACCACTTCTCACCCTGCTCTCCCTCTCACAGACCACTTCTCACCCTGCTCTCCTTCTCACAGACCATATCCCTCTTACCCTGCTCTCTCTGTCTGTCTCTTTCCCTCACAGGCCACAGTCTGCTGAAGCTGTGCAAGGCTCGGCCAGACCAGCGGTGGGTTGGGGCAGCTGGCATGGACAGTCGCAAGTATCGCATCTGAGGGGAGGCTGGCGCTGAGCTGACCATTCCTGTCCCTACAGGCACCACCGTCTGGCTCAAGCAGCACCAGAAATTGCTGGGTGAGGATGCCACTCTCACCTTTTTCCTGATGGCACTCTCACCCTTTTCCTTTTTCACCCTGTCTTTATTTTCTCTTTGATCTCTTGTTAGGAGAATTTTTTTTATTGACAGGAAAGAATTGGTTCTGAAATAGACTGGTGGATGAATGGAATGGATTCAGTAATCATTTGTTAGTGTGTATGTGTGTATGTGTGTGTGTGTAGGATAGTTAAGCTGTAATCAGTAGAAATATTTCCCTAAGTTAAGATGTGATTTTTATCTTTTCTTCCTTTATTTATTTATTTATTTATTTTTATTTTTTTCAAGTGAGATAAACTGTGCAGGAGACAGGGTGTTGGTGGCTTGAGGTGGGCAGGGCGGCAACCCCAGCAACCAGTACAATGGGCAGAAGGGACAGGTGGGTACTGGTGGGGCATCAGGAACACTGGCACTTCCTTGGCTTATTTATTTATTGATTGATTTGTTTTTATGTAAGTGGGTCACTGGCCAACAGCAACAAAAGGTTAAAAAGGAAAAAAAAGGCTCACTAGAATGCCAGTCCCTAAAGAGAGGTCAAAAAGGATCATCAATAATTGGAGGACAAGTGTCTTGAAATGGAAACCCCCTCTCATACTTGTGAAATGTACAATGTGCATGGACAGATAAGGCACCTGTGCAAAGTTAGCAGCTGTGGAGGTGAGAAAAACTATGTACAAACCTGCTGGCTTCTTGCACTGCCCCTTTTGATGATGTGTTCTCATGTTCCTATGTTCCCGCATCCACAGGGACACATTGTGAAGCTGGAACTGAAGCTGTTGGCCGATGTGGGTCTGGTGGGCTTCCCTAATGCTGGCAAGTCCACACTGCTGTGGGCCATCTCCAGGGCCAGACCCAGGGTGGCCAGCTACCCCTGTGAGTGTTCTGCACCTCTCTCTCCTTGTTCACATCATCTCCACTTCACTCTGCCTCATGTTTGCTTGATTTTTTTACTGTACTGCTCATTGCCTTTACTTTATACTGTTTCATGTCTTCTCACTATATGTACTCTCTCTCTCTCTCTCTCTCTCTCTCTCTCTCTCTCTCTCTCTCTCTCTCTCTCTCTCTCTCTCTCTCTCTCTCTCTCTCTCTCTCTCTCTCTCTCTCTCTCTCTCTCTCTCTCTCTTTGTCCATAAATATGTTTGTCTGTCTGTCACCACACTTCAGTCTAGAAGTATTCCCATAGTTCATACAATTCATCATTTTCATCTCCTGCCTCTGAGCCACAGCCTGCCCAAGGAAACAGAGAACCATTCCCAAGACTAGACAACTATGAATATTTTTCATGCCTCTACTTTGCTAATCTGTCTTGGGCTCATGAAAGTTATGTAGAAAGTACTTTTTTAGGTACAAGTCATTGCTTCATAAACATGACGTGCATGTAATAAAACTGAATACAGGAATTAATTAGAGGAGAAGCATATAAAAAATAATTCAATGAAATCTGTATTATTATTATTATTATTATTATTATTATTATTATTATTATCATTATTATTATTATTATTATTATTATTTGTAGTAGTAGTAGTAGTAGTAGTAGTACATTTTATTTTATTTTATGAATTTTATTTTATTTAGATAGATTATTATTGTTGTTATCATTATTATTATTATTATTATTATTACACATCATTTCTCCTTATCAGCATAGATAATATTATGAGATGGAGGCAGTTGGCCAAGTGAATAAGCAAGTTTGGATAACCTGACTCAAGGTTGTTATGTTCACTTTAAGACAAGAACATCATCCATTGCATAACTCAGGTCAAGGGTAAAAGGAAATCAAGTGCTTGTAAACTTTATCTTAATATATTGAACAATTTATAGCAAACAAAGCTGCCTATTGAAAAATGAAGGGATAGACAGGCCAGCAGATGTTACATCACAGCAGTTTGACAAACAGATTAAGTACTCTCATGATTCACTACTAGACTAGCAACAGTCACTTGTTATTCCACTTGTCACCAATACACTCCTCCATCCAACAGGAAATAATAACATACACCATAAACTCACAATGGTTGATAATCACTGACAAACCACAAAGCACTTCACCAAAACCACCACCACAAAACAGCATTAAATAACATAACTGCTCTCACTGAATAAACCAAGACAAGTATCATGAAAACTGAAGGTACATGTACTTATCCATTGCATAGAGTGTAGCAGCTACAAGCAAACCCACCAGTCCCAAGCAGAGGCACAACACAGCTCACTACAGCCCACCAAGAATATCTGTCAGCTTTACCCCCGACCTGGGCTTAGGTTAAGTCCACCTGGGCCTGGCATGTACATTTCCATTGGCCAGCCACAATTCATCCCAAGCTCATGACCTGACTCCAACTTTGGTTAACTAGGAACTTGTAACAATAGATAGATAGATAAATAGATTATTATTATTGTTATTATTATTATTATTATTATTATTATTATTATTATTATTATTATTATTATTAAAATAGTACAGATACAACATATCAGACAAACACAAAATGCAAAATCAACTGAAGAGAAACAAAACAGCACATTATAAGCCTAATTTTATGCTGCTCTCTTGAAATAACTCATCATTTAAATTTCTAACGTTATACTTTGTTCCCTCCACCAGTCACGACGCTGCAGCTGACCCTGGGTGTGGTGGAGTACAGTGACATGCGGCGGCTGACCATCGCTGACCTGCCAGGACTCATTGAGGGTGCCTGGGCCAACGTGGGGATGGGGCACCGCTTCCTGCGCCACGTGGAGCGGACACACTTCCTCCTCTTTGTGGTGGACATCAACGGCTTCCGGCTGTCACCCAAACAGCCATACCGCTCACCCACCGAGAATGTCATGCTGGTCAACAGGGTGAGTGTGTGGGTGCCCAGTACCCTGCAGGGGTGTGTGGGGCTGAGGAACTTTGGGTGAATGTGATGTCTGTGTGTTTACAGTTTTGACTTGCTGTTGTGTTGTGTTGATTGGCAGCTTTACTCTCATAAGAACATAAGAACATAAGAAATAAGGGAAGCTGCAAGAAGCGACCAGGCTTACACGTGGCAGTCCCTGTCTCATTTTAACTAATAGGAGAGTTATTTGCTAGTGCTCTTAATACTGATTCTGTGCATTTATGGTTGTATGTGGACAAAACGTTTTAGTTTTGATTCTGTTTTTATCAATTTATGACATGATGTTGGAACAGAACTCTATCATGACTTGGGGAAACTCTGTACAGTGTTGACATCTAGCCTACAATGAGTGTCTGGCTTGTGGCTTCCTTGGGGATGTCAGACACACCCTGCTGGTAAACACATGGATGTGAATTTGTGATCCCAAGTTTGAGTCATGTTGGAAGCCGAGTCTTTGTGGCAGTGACAGGACAGTCGGTCAACCAAAATCCACTCGGGTCATGATGACCACCTTGGCCTGAGTGGTAACATGTCAGACTCATGTTTCTGTGAGTCCTGACAAAGACATGATCTCCTGTGAAACCCTCTCCTGGTTGATTCATCCTGCCTCATCCTGTCTCCAGACCAGTGTCTCAGAGTTTGCATGATGCCCCAAGGCAGTGGTTTCCAACTTGTGGGGCGCGGCCCCCTAAGGGGGCACGAAGGGCTGCCAGGGGGGGGGGCGTAAGCACTTCATAAAGTAGAAAAATTACTTAGTAGATGATTATATGTCAACATTATTGATTCTGATGGAATACATAATTGGTATACATACATAATTATGTATTGTATAATTTTTTATCTCTGACTTGTGCCGACTATGACAGTAAATAGCAGGATTTAAACCAGAGTGGAGGGGGTGCAGGGAACTTGTCATTTAATGAAGGGGGGGCAAGAATTCAAAAAGGTTGGAAACCACTGCTCCAAGGCATGACATCACAGGGACAGCCTGTCATGCACTTACCCTTCACTCACTCGCACACTTCACACACACACGCACACACACACACACACACACACACACACACACACACACACACACACACACACACACACACACACACACACACACACACACACACACACACACACACACACACACATACAGTCTTCATCTTTACTTTAATTAGTGTAGTTTATGACAAACATCCCTCTCCCGCAAAAGAAAAAAAAGGCCAACAGATCTACTCTTTTACCTCTTGAGTTAATTTGTACCTTATCGCAGGCATCGTCATGAGGCCCATGAAATCCACTGCTCTTTTTTTCCTGTTCCTTTGCATCTTACCACAAAGTCTCATAAGGGCCAAGAAATCTGCTGCTCTTTTTCCTTCATTTATATTCCTTTGTACTTACTCCTCCACACCTGTACACACAGGAGTTGGAGCTGTATTCACCTGACCTGCTGAGTAAGCCAGCACTCCTTATGGTGAATAAGATGGACTCTCCCAATGCTGAGTCTCGCCTGCAGGAACTCCTTCACAACATTAAGAGGATGGAGGGTGAGTACATGGGAACAAGAATACAAGGGAAGCTGCAAGGATCTATCAACCCACAGTTGGCATTTCCTGTTAGAAATGCCTTCTGATTTCTACTATCATCCCCATACCTGAATTTATCTGGTTTTCTTTTAAAAGCTCCATATTGACAGGACATTAACAGCCATAAGAAAATAGGGGAAGCTGCAGGCAGCTATCAGTCCTTAACATGACAATGCCTGTATGAAACATGCCTGCCTATTTCCACCCATCATCCCCTTCCACAAGTTTGTTTAGTTTTCTTTTAAAGCTTCCTAACGACTCAGCACTAACAACCAGATTACTGAGTCTGTTCTATTCATCAACCACTATATTTGAAAACTTTTTCCTTTGTATCTCATTTAAAGCTAGCTTTATCAAGCTTGAACCCACTATTTCTTGTCCTATCCTGATCACTGAACCTAAGGATTTTGCTCATGTCATCCTTGTTATATTCCCTAAGTAATGACCTGAGGGAGGAAGAGAGTAGAGACATCTTTTATCATTATCTTTTCATCTCATTTACTCCTTCATTCCTGTTGGTTTAATATTCTGTGTTTGAAGCACCAAGCCAACTGATTATGTGGCACTGAGATTGTTATAGTTATTTTATACTATATTAGGTGAATAGCCTCTCCATTAGGGGCTGATAGGACTAAGAGTGTGAATGATGTGTGTATGAGCGGATGGTGCTTTGTCTGGGCCACCCTGTGTGGGATTGCCAACCAGGTATATAGGTATATGGACAGATGGACAGATAGATACATGGGTCATTAATTTGGAGCTTGGATATGAAGAAAATGTAAAACTAGTGGAGATATTTCAAAGGACACAGGAAAAAAAGGCTGCAGTGTTTTAGCCATGTGAAGAGAAGGAAAGAGTCATATGTCAGGAGAAGTGTGATGGAGATAGAGGTGCAAGGCAGGAGAGCAAGAGGAAAACTAAACCTTATATGGATAGACTGTGTAAGGAAGGACTTGAGACAGAAACAATTGTCAAAGGAAAATATATATGACTATGCTTGGAGGAGAGCTGGCAAGAACAATGACTCTATAGAGACTAGGGAAAAGATATCAAGAAGAAGAAATTATGGAGGTGTAAGAATTAATAAGGGAATTATTGAGGTGTTTGGGCTGTGGGAGGCTGTGGAAGACAGTGCCTGAAAGTCACCAAATTCAGGGTAAACCTTCCACCATGGTCCAGGAAGTCATCAGCCAGTAGAGATGAGTCCAGAGCCTGACATGCCACCACCTAGTAGGAGGGAATGTATTTATAAATTTCTTGAATAGAGTATAGTTGTCTTACAGGGTTAAATGTCTTGTAGGGATTTAAATCCTGCTATATTTACAGTCAGTGCAGGCCGAGGTGATCTGGAAGTCACACCCTGAGCCTCTTTCCCTTCTAATGTGGCTGCTGACTGGTGCTCTCATAATGTTCTTGACACTTCCTCAAATATATTTAAGATATTTTCTATCACCATATTAATTAAACTTTCCCCAAACAGTTTTTTTTTTTCATATCAACAGGAAAACGGAGTATTAAACCTTCTGGAAACAAAAATGTGTCAGCAATAATTCAAGTCAAGGATAACATTGAAAATGAAACATAATATTGAAAATGAAAACTGGAATCATGACGCCTCTTGTGGTTGAGTCGCCCCAGTAGTAGTGCAGTGACTCTCCTTCACTAGGAATTACTAAAGACTAGTGTTTCTTATTGTTACTGAAAAAGGACAGAATATATTTTCTATCTTAGTTTAAGTAAATTAAATAGATGAAAGAATTTTTGCCTTTGTCTTTTCACGAAATAAGCCTCACTGGCTTTTGAAGTGAGAGTAATGAGCTCATTATATTTAGTGAAGCATTCTCCAAAGTAAAGTCCTCTCTTTTGTAAAGAATTTCCTGTATGTATGGAATGATATCACAGCCTGTGTAACACATTCATTACCTGGTCAACCTACTGTGGGAGGAACATTGCTACCATTCCAGTATTTTGTAAAGCGTGTTCATGTTCATCTTTGATTCCTGCTCTTACATGTGAATCTTTCCTGTAAATTGAAAATGTTTTTAATGCCTTTCTGCACTAAGTGACGTTTCACATGAAGACATTTTGATGCATGCATTCTGTTCATAAGAGGGTCTCAAGTGACAGTCATAGTAATAATCACTGGACTGATGACTGACGTCTGGGAATGTCAAAATGGTGACTAAGAATGTTAGACTATTAACTATTGACTGGAGACTGGTGACTAAGAATTTCAGAGTAGACTGGTGACTTAGGATGTCATTTAGGATAGTGAGTAATGATGAGGATCTTGATTGATGAGTGGTGACTGAGGAGTGTGACTGGTGACTGGTGATTGAAGGTGTGTCATGGGTGACTTTATGTATTTGACTGGTAAAATAGAATGTCTCTTGGGATAATGAGTACTGACCATGATTTTTGACTGGTGAGTGGTGGTGTTCCTGGGTGGTGTTAACAACTGGTGTTCCTCACAGACTATGTGTTGTGTTGCTCCTGTGGTGCCAAACTCACAGAGAACTCATGGGATAACTTTGTAAACATCTCCATTCCACTGTCTGAGGCATCCCAGCTGGTGACCATCCTGGGACACCCCCACCTCATGGTCCAGACCCTCAGGAACCCTGCTGACCTTGCTTTTGACTTGGTGACTGTCAGGAGTGGGCTGCTCAGGAGTGGGAGAGGTGAGCTGCACTCAAACATGTGTTTTGTTAGTTATGTGTTTGTTCCTGACCTCTAATCCTTCTGCTTATGTTGTCATCCTCTCTTCTCCATTGGGCTCCTCCAATCACAGTCTCATATCTGCATCTTGTCCTATTGCTCCAATCCCTCCTCAGGATCCTCCTAAGCAGAGGTGCCTCTGGTATTTTGTCTCTGCTAGTTGGGGGACCTGATGAGGTATTTTGCTGATTTTCCTTGGAATGGCCACAGCTTCCATGTCAGAGACCAGGGGTGCGTTAAGTTAAGTGACTTGGGTTACCCGGGTCACCCAGTTCTCAATTGAACGCTCTCTTTGCATGACTCGGGTGACTCGGGTGATTTGGGTTACCCAAACCGAGGAGGTGGTGTGCTCTGTGCTTTGATATCACAGCAAAAATGGCCACCCAACCATACTTATATTGGTGTTATACATGCTTAGTTATTGTGCATAGTGCAGGGAGGCTCCCTTACTTTGAAGAACCTTGCTCCAGTTGTCATTGTGGGTGTAAAGTTTTCTGAACACTTCTTCTATCAGTCAGTGTTTCTCAGTGGTGCAAGACTGATACTTTTTTCCTTTACATGATATTTGAGCCAGATACCAAAGTTAGCTGATAGCTTATTTTCCATTAGATGATATTTGAACCAGAAACCAAAGTTAGTTGATATGAACTGATTTTCCTTGAACCAGAGACCAGATCCACCTGACTGCTTTTTTTTTCTTTTCCAGGATATTTGAACCAGAAACCAAAGCCAGCACAACTCACTTCAAAGCTTCCTTGGAGGGTTTCTATGGACTCATTCTAGAGAAACTGGTCACTGAGAAATGTAAGTATGCAAAAGTTGGAACAGAATTTATTAGCTAATATTTACCTTTGAAGTATGATGTTGTAGTGGTCAGAATGTTTGCTTCTATCTTGTTGGAGTTGTGTTAAGTTTGCATTCAGTTTGCAGTGTGTCCAAGTAACTGCAGTTGGTGTATGTATAGCTGATGTAGAAGCTGTGCCTGCTGCCTCCTTCCTTCTTTTAATGGTGCACCCTTAAATCTTGCCATCACCTAAAATTTTGCACTAAAAATATTTGTAATCACCTTTTTGGTCAGCTTTGCCCTAAGCTAATTAAAAAAAATATATATATATATATATATATATATATATATATATATATATATATATATATATATATATATATATATATATATATATATATATATATATATATGAATAAAGAAACAGTAATAATATCTAGCTATTATCCTTTAAATAAATCATGAAAACAAATAAACAAAAAAAAATAAATAAAAAAAGGAGGGGCATGTGGTCCATGGAAGAAGCACATGAGTGAGTTTACATGAGTGATAGGTTTGTTTCTGCAGTTTTCTTAAGGAGTAAAACTAAATTATTATTATTGTTTTCCTCGTGATCATTTTTTAATCACCTGAGAGCAAGGCTAAGTGATACAGTGATTGGATGGCATGCGGATGTTGATTGACACTTGAAAATTTTGTCATTGTTTTTGCTGCCAACTTTATAATTGGAAGACTCTCTCTCTCTCTCTCTCTCTCTCTCTCTCTCTCTCTCTCTCTCTCTCTCTCTCTCTCTCTCTCTCTCTCTCTCTCTCTCTCTCTCTCTCTCTCTCTCTCTCTCTCTCTCTCTCTCTCTCTCTCTCTCTCTAAGTAAAATTAAGTAAAGTAATAGACTGGAAATATTAAAATGTATATATCTTTTATTTATATTGATAAATCATCATTAACAAATAACAGTTTTGTGCTTATGTCTTTTTGAACAGTGCAGTGTCCTAAACACAGAGGCAGGCAGTCTCCCTATTGAAGCAGGCTGAAGCTAAACACTAGAGGCAACAAGATTCAGTCTACTTTTACAGTGTGCAGCTTTACATATAATTACAGAAGTACATGAGACTTACCGTAGGTTAGTTGAAATGTGCTTCGGATTTTGCGAGGCACATCACGTCTGCTAGATGGTAGAGTTCACATGAGATACACTACACTTTGCCACACAGTCAGTCTTTAAAGATACAACTACCCACATGAAATATTATCTCCCAACCCTTCCAGTCCTTGAATTTTTGTTGTGTAAACCAAGAATCATCAATTAACAAAGGGAGGGAGTGGAGGGCATGTGAACTCTACCATCTAGCAGACGTGATGTGCCTCGCAAAATCCGAAGCACATTTCAACTAACCTACGGTAAGTCTCATGTACTTCTGTAATTTTACTTTGGCAAATCACTTGTCTGCTAGATGGTGCCGTTCACATGAGATTTTAAAGTCATGTGGGTGTTGTATGTAAAGGGTTCTGTCAAATTTCACATTTTGTAAATAGGTGTAAATAAAAGTTCCTATTACAAAAACCCCATTGTCATTTATGAAAATAGAACATGATTTTTACTGCTGATAACATTTCAAACCTTACATTATACTGAGCCTGGCACTGCTTCTTGAAAAAGGGTCTATTTCCCCTTGTATATCCTTATTATAATATTTAGCAAATGTGGCTTCCTGCGTCCAACCAGCTTTTGCCATGATGGTGGCAGTAGGCACATCCAGTGTCTTGGCCTTAGACACTGACACAGGTCTAATACTACCTGCTGTGTACCTCTTGGTATCAATCCCACACTTACATAACATGGTCTTAAGCCACCTTGCCACCATGTCCTTAGAAACACCCCTATGGGGTTTTATATAACTTATGAGTAGTCTCCCATCTGCATTTCCAGATTCTGTCCTTAGCCTCTCAGTTCTTTCTATATATTCTTTCATAGCCTTAAGTACACACAATCTGTAATCCTGAGGATAAGCTTTAAATACAATAGTACGAACATTAAATTTTGGCCTGCATTGCTTGATGTTACCTCCTAACAAAACTGAAACATATTCTTCTCCAAATGCCATATTCACCAACGATAATAAGTGCAAAGTTTGGATCCTGGCTGCTTGTGTCATTGCCATCAGCATCACCATTTTTAGCGATAAGTCTTTCAGTGTTAGGCTGTGTAGTGGTTCCATGAGTCTTATCTTTTGTAATACAAGTTTCACATCCCAGGTCATTGCGTACCTGGGTGTAGAAGGGCGTAAGTTGAAGACTCCCCGCAGAAATCTGTTGACAAGTGGGTGATTGCCCGTTCTGCAGCCTTCCACCATAATTCCTATTGCAGATAGAGCCCCTCTTGCCGTGTTAATGCTTTCATAACCCACATTCCTTTGAAAGTTACGAGACAGAAAGTTTAATATATCTGCTATAGATGGTGCAATGGAATTAATGTTCCCTCTACTACAAAAGAGTGTCCACCTCTTGATGTGAGTGTTGTATTGTCTACCTGTTGCTGGTTTCCAAGAGGCCATAATGATTTCCGTACCTTCTTTAGATATGCCACGTTCTCCAAGTTGTTTCCGGACAACTGACAAGCCATCAAATTTGTGTGTTTCATTATTGGGTGTTCCTCAGCAGTTGACGGATGCATTAGCACATTTTTCCTTCTCTGTATGACCCGAGGGTCGTCTACTAGCATCCGAAGGAGCACCCCCATCCACGGTTGTGATGGCCAAAGTGGCACTATGATCCATCCTCTGGTCCTTTCCTCCCTTAACTTCAGCAGACATCTAGAGATCAGAGAGAAGGGAGGAAAGAGGTAAACCAATTTAAATTTAGCCCACGGAATTGTAACTGCATCAATATATGCAGCCTCTGGATCTGGTGTCCATGCACAGAATGGAGTCATTTGTTTGTTCAAACGTGAAGCGAATAGGTCTATACAAGGATTCCCAAATATAGAACACAATTCCTTAAATATCATCTCATTCAGCTGCCACTCATGTCCCTCATTAAAGTAACGTGATGCCTCGTCGGCCATGACGTTACATTTGCCTGGTATGTGGGAAGCTGTCAGCCATACCCCATTACTAAGACACCATTCCCAGATGTTCCTACTAATGTCATCACAAACTATTGACTTAACACCTCCCATCTCATTCACGTAATTAATCGCTGTGGTGTTATCACATAATGTGTAAACCTCTAAGGAGATGTGTAAAAGATCTCAATGAGAATAACATAGCCAATAATTCACGCATTAATGTGCGAACGCACCTCTTCAGGGGACCATCTGCCATTGGTAGTGATGATATTTTGGCAACCTGCCCATCCTAGATTTGAAGCATCTGTGAACAACTCAGTATCTGGTGCATTTCTGAATATTTTCCTGTTTTGATTCTCCAATTCCTTAATCCACCAGTTTAAATCTGTTCTAATCTCCTCTGTAATGTTCATCCATCTATTAAAGTCTCCACATGCCTCTTCCAAAGCCTTGATCTTTGCTCTTTCCATCCTCCTATAGTGCATCTTCCCCATCTCTACAGCTGGGATTGCTGCCACCAGCAGGCCAATCACTCTTGCCACAATTCTAATTTTTTCTTTGTCTATTGACTAAAAGAGAGCAATGCTGTATAATCTCATCCCTCCTATGCGCCGGCAAGGTAACTGTCATGGCCACCAAATCTATCACGTTACCTAAATACTCAATACGCGTAGTGGGACTTAAAACAGATTTCTCCACATTTATGCAGAAACCTACACTCTGCAACAACTGAATGTTGTCATTCATGCAATCAAAACATCTCGGCAAAGAGCTACTATACAGAAGCGTATCATCAATATAACTAGTGATGTTGTGGCTTTTATGCCTAAGTGTAGAGAAAACTGGCTTCAGAAGTTTTGTAAATAGACGAGGACCATCCGAAAACCCGTTAGGCAGACATGTGAACTGGTAAATCTTATCCAACCATCTAAAACACAGATATTTTTGTTGTTCCTCTGCAATTTTTAATGAATAATAGGCTTTCTTAAGGTCTATAGAAGCCATATAATCTCCTTGACTAAGCAACTGTAATACTTGTTCAAAATTTTCTATTTTAAAATGAGTATATTCTACATGCCTGTTCAGTTCTCAAGATTTAACACCATCCTATAATCCCCCGTCTTATTCTTCCTCAGAAAAACTGGTGAAAGTATTTGTTGATCCTGTCCATGTGTCTCTATGATGGCCTTTATCTCTAACAATTTTTTAACCTCCTAATGCATAATCAGTTTATCTTCCTCACTAAAGACATACTGAGGATGTTCAGTGTAGAAGAGGGGGACAGTTGAGTGTCATTGAAGAAGAGGGGATAGTTGTCTGGAAGGATGTGTCGAGTTGATAGATGGAGGAATTGAGTTTTTGAGGCATTGAACAATACCAAGTTTGCTCTGCCCCAATCAGAAATTTTAGAAAGATCAGAAGTCAGGCGTTCTGTGGCTTCCCTGCGTGAAATGTTTACCTCCTGAAGGGTTGGACGTCTATGAAAAGACGTGGAAAAGTGCAGGGTGGTATCACCAGCGTAGGAGTGGATAGGACAAGAAGTTTGGTTTAGATCATTAATGAATAATAAGAAGAGAGTGGGTGACAGGACAGAACCCTGAGGAACACCACTGTTAATAGATTTAGGAGAAGAACAGTGACCGTCTACCACAGCAGCAATAGAACGGTCAGAAAGGAAACTTGAGATGAAGTTACAGAGAGAAGGATAGAAACCGTAGGAGGATAGTTTGGAAATCAAAGCTTTGTGCCAGACTCTATCAAAAGCTTTTGATATGTCCAAGGCAACAGCAAAAGTTTCACCAAAATCTCTAAAAGAGGATGACCAAGACTCAGTAAGGAAAGCCAGAAGATCACCAGTAGAGCGGCCTTGACGGAACCCATACTGGCGATCAGATAGAAGGTTGTGAAGTGATAGATGTTTAAGAATCTTCCTGTTGAGGATAGATTCAAAAACTTTAGATAGGCAGGAAATTAAAGCAATAGGACAGTAGTTTGAGGGATTAGAACGGTCACCCTTTTTAGGAACAGGTTGAATGTAGGCAAACTTCCAGCAAGAAGGAAAGGTAGATGGTGACAGACAGAGCTGAAAGAGTTTGACTAGGCAAGGTGCAAGCACGGAGGCACAGTTTCAGAGAACAATAGGAGGGACCCCATCAGGTCCATAAGCCGTCTGAGGGTTTAGGCCAGCGAGGGCATGGAAAACATCATTGCGAAGCATTTTAATAGGTGGCATGAAGTAGTCAGAGGGTGGAGGAGAGGGAGGAACAAGCCCAGAATCGTCCAAGGTAGTGTTTTTAGCAAAGGTTTGAGCAAAGAGTTCAGCTTTAGGAATAGATGTGATAGCAGTGGTGCCATCTGGTTGAAATAGAAGAGGGAAAGAAGAAGAAGCAAAGTTATTGGAGATTTCTGGCTAGATGCCAGAAATCACGAGGGGAGTTAGATCTTGAAAGGTTTGACATTTTCTGTTAATGAAGGAGTTTTTGGCTAGTTAGAGAACAGACTTGACATGGTTCCGGGCAGAAATATAAAGTGCATGAGATTCTGGTGATGGAAGGCTTAAGTACCTTTTGTGGGCCACCTCTCTATCATGTATAGCACGAGAACAAGCTGTGTTAAACCAAGGTTTAGAAGGTTTAGGACGAGAAAAAGAGTGAGGAATGTACGCCTCCATGCCAGACACTATCACCTCTGTTATGCGCTCAGCACACAAAGACGGGTCTCTGACACGGAAGCAGTAGTCATTCCAAGGAAAATCAGCAAAATACCTCCTCAGGTCCCCCCAACTAGCAGAGGGAAAACGCCAGAGGCACCTTCGCTTAGGGGGATCCTGAGGAGGGATTGGAGTGATAGGACAAGATAAAGATATGAGATTGTGATCAGAGGAGCCCAACGGAGAAGAAAGGGTGACAGCATAAGCAGAAGGATTAGAGGTCAGGAAAAGGTCAAGAATGTTGGGCGTATCTCCAAGACGGTCAGGAATACGAGTAGGGTGTTGCACCAATTGCTCTAGGTCGTGGAGGATAGCAAAGTTGTAGGCTAGTTCACCAGGATGGTCAGTGAAGGGAGAGGAAAGCCAAAGCTGGTGGTGAACATTGAAGTCTCCAAGAATGGAGATCTCTGCAAAAGGGAAGAGGGTCAGAATGTGCTCCACTTTGGAAGTTAAGTAGTCAAAGAATTTCTTATAGTCAGAGGAGTTAGGTGAGAGGTATACAGCACAGATAAATTTAGTATGAGAGTGACTCTGTAGTCGTAGCCAGATGGTGGAAAACTCGGAAGATTCAAGAGCGTGGGCACGAGAGCAGGTTAAGTCATTGCGCACATAAACGCAGCATCCAGCTTTGGATCGAAAATGAGGATAGAGAAAGTAGGAGGGAACAGAAAAGGGGCTACTGTCAGTTGCCTCAGACACCTGAGTTTCGGTGAGGAAAAAAAGATGAGGTTTAGAAGAGGAGAGGTGGTGTTCTACAGATTGAAAATTAGATCTTAGACTGCGAATGTTGCAGAAGTTAATGAAGAAAAAGTTGAGGGGGCTGTCAAGACACTTAGGGTCGTTGACAAAAAGACAGTCCGACCTGGGGACATTTATGGTCCCCTCCCCAGATGGGGACTCCGAGGCTGGTGTAGGAGTCGCCATGATGATTTAAAAAATTTTGAGTGAAGGGTGTGTGTGTTATTAGGTGCTTGTAGATTTGTGTGGAGGAAGAGAGTTGTCTTTAGAGGGCAGGCTGTGACTGCCCCCTTGTGTTGTGAGACACAAAGGGAAATGTTGTGAGGTCACAGCTGGGTTTAATGATAAGTTCACAGCACCCCCTGAACAGTGCTTTAGACCTCACTGGGAGTAATTATCGTTTTGGCAGGTGTCTACTGCCTCCTCCTGTGAGGAGGCAGTAGACTTCCTTGTATAACCAGCTCTGCATTCATTAAAAGCATTCTATATTTCTCCCTTTTCTCTTCATACTTCTTTCATGCAGTTTCATTCTACTTCTGCTTATCTTCTGAAGCAGTATAATATTCAAAACACCTAACTTGTAACAGCTGTATGTCTTGCTTCTCTGTCAGCCACCAGTGCAGTATTCTTTTTTTTAATACCAGTTGGTTCACATTCCACTGTACTACCAACTTTCACCAGACTCCCCTCTATCTGTATTAAATGAAAACACTCAGTTTCAGACTCCTCATTGGCCTTCCCAAGCACCAGCAGTTTTAGCACAATGGCACAAGACGGGTAGGACATGGTGCCTCTCGACCTCGAGCTTCTGGCTGAGCTGGAGGAGGAAGCAACCTCTCACTATACTGAGGAGGATAACCAGTTTACAGAGGTAGTGTGTATGTCTGTTGTTACACATGTGTGGTGCTTTGTTTCAGCTTTCCTTTTTTTATTGAGACATCAGCTTAATGTGTGTGCATGCTCAAGTGTGGATGCTTTGTTTCATCTGCCTCTTTTGTTAAGATATCAGCCTAGAGTAATGAAAATTACTTCACATCACTGGGATGGATATTCAGTCACAAAGGAGTATAGTTGCTGAAGCCAAGCTGATCTGCAAGTTGTGCTCTCTGCATGCTCTCCGCCTCCTTCCCCTATCTTTTGAAAATATTGGTATGAAAACATAATGCATGATATCAAAGTATTAACTTTTAGAAAAAAAATAGTTTAAAGAAATAGACCAGTTATTTACACAATTCATTCATACGCCTGTGTTTCATATCACGTCACTGACTTGCATCACGTCTCCACTGGTGAGTCAGCAGGCATGACTGCATAACCTAGACACAATCAGTGGCCAGTGGGAGCAGCAGCAAGTGAACTGTAAGAGTTTTTAAAAAGAAAACTGGTTGTAATCCACCACCAGATCAATATGGGTGTTTGCTGCTATTGTATATTATCCATGCAAATCACACTGTTTGATGTGTAGCTTATTTTATCTTTCCTCCAGGCAGAGAAAATTTGCACAGTTCACAGGCAGTCTCAACAAAGGAAAATAGCCAAGATAAAGCATGTGCACACACACACACACACACACACACACACACACACACACACACACACACACACACACACACACACACACACACACTTTGTTGATTCATTCCATCTGTAAGCACCCCCACTCCCCCATAGATCACATTAGAACAGAAGTTTGAGGGTTGTGGAAAGTGTGATATTTCCTGCCACAAACACTGTGTGGAGTATGTCGTCCTAAGGTTAAGTGGTGGGACTTTGGCTGACACATAGTGGCAGTTAGAGGAAAATCCCATCATTATTGGAGCAAGACAGCTGAAGGAACAGAACCCCATGATTCTTCTGGATGTCAGTGTGAGTGGCGGATCATATCATGCTCTCCAGAAGCCTCAAACCTAGAAGCCAGGTGATATACTGTAACTCAGTTTACTCCAGTTTGGTGGCACATTTTCTTGTATGCAGTCCTGATTTGTACCATACAGTCACTCACTGTGTAAGTCTTTGACATCATGAGAAATTTTGTGCACTTGTATATGCATGCATCACAAAATGCTGCAGATGGGATGAGGTAAGTGGTACTTCATAAAAAGGCACATATTTCTCAAGAAAAGTAATTAAAACCGACTCTTATTGTCAATCAAAGCAAGTGGGAAGAACTTGAGTATTGCCATTTAGTAGGTATTTTTGGCATGCAGCTTCTCTGTGGTGAATACAGTGGTAAAAATAACTAACATGCTAGTTGGCCACATGCAACTCACCAATCATGTCAAGATGTGCTGGCTGGACTTATTTTACTCTGTCCTTCCACCTCCCTGTGATTCTCTTCTCCTATTACTCTGTCACCTTTCACCTTACTTGTTCAGCACTTAGCAGGTTTTCCTGCTGTCATTCACCTTAAAATCTACTTGCAAAAAGTCCTTCCATTAGGTGTTGGTCAGACATCACTATTTTTTCCTCTCATTCACAGGCAATATTTTTACTGCTTCCCTGACACTGACAATTCTTCATCTGCTTGCATCACTCAAGTATGCTCATCATTATCCTTCTTAAATATAAATATTTCCAGTCACTAACTGTCACTGAAAGCATAGCCCTAACATTCTTCTTCCAATTTAATTTCTTTGAAGTGCACCACACAGCTACACCTTAAACTACGTACAGTGGTACCTCGGTTCGTTCGGTTCGGTTTATGAACAAATCACTTCACGAATATTTTTTAACAATTTTTGCCATGGTTCTTGAACAGTGTTTCTGTATGTGAATTCACAAACACCCTGCAGACCCCCTCAGCTGGCAAGCACACACACACTGTTGTGTTTTGGCATGCCTGCCGTGAACATTGTGATTATCACACACTGACAAGTCACCCAAGTCAGGGCGGGCGCCTTCCCAGCTGTTGGAGAGGAGCTAGACCTGGATCTCCTTTACCCCATTCCACCTCTAGTAAATTGCATGCCTTCTTATTTAGCTGGCCTCTTTTTACTTTCACTTTCAGGATGGTTATAAAGATGATAATGATTGGAGAGAAAAGACACCATCTCGCCTTGCACCAAACATGCACTGGCTGGAAGGAAATACTGGAGCAAGACTGTAAAGGAGGGATTTTTCTGCATAACAGTATGTGCTCTGTTGTCCAATTACATTTCACCTCATGTTCCATTGTCTGGATGCCCAAAGAAAGAGCACACCTGTTACAGACAGGCTTATAAGATGTGAGGTTGTCAAGAATTCCTGGATCACAGACACAAGGTGGAATTTAGAAAGCATGTGCTGTCATGAGTAGTGCAACAATCCCCATTTTACACAGACTTGTATGCTCAAATATTTCCTTCCAGCCAACCCATGCCTGGTGCAAGGCAAGATTTTGTCTTTTCCTCTCAAATAACTTTCTTTCCAACCATTCTGAAAGTTGAAATAGGAAGTGGCAGACTTAATTAATTTATGAAGGCATGTGATTTAGAGATGGAGTAAGGTAAGGGCTCCCAGGTCAAACAGCTGGGAAGGCACCTGACCTTCATATCAATGACATAAAGGTCAAACAGCTGGGAAGGCACCTGACCTTCATATCATTGACATGATATAGCCTGATGTCCAAGAAACTTACACCTTTCTGTGGTTACTGTAACTTCATTCGTCAAAAAAAAATAAATAAAAATAAAAAATAAATAAATAAATAAAATAAAATAAATAAATAAATAAATAAATAAATAAATAAATAAAAATGCAGTTTCTGAGGTTGGAATAGATGAATTGTATTTTAATTAATTTAAATGGGAAAACTTGTTTTGGTTTGTGAACTGAGGTTTCTACTGTACATAGATCCCAACAAAGTTCAGAATCCCCTGAATCCCTCCTTTCTACTCTATAGCAGCTCCTTGTCTCCTTGTCTATGAAATGACCAGTATTTGATATGTTCCAGCACTGCAAGAAGAGCCTGCCTAAGCCGCAAATACTCCCTGCTGACAGATTTGACCGCAACAGACAGTGCAGAGGCAACTTTAGGCATCAAGACTACAGGAAGGAAGGAGGCTGCAGGGATCAAGGGGAGTACAGAGGTCATGGGAATTATAGGGATCGTGGGAATTACAGGGATCACAGGAGGGAATATTCTGACCACAGGCAAGGGAGGTTTGTCAGTGACCACAGAGATCATGATGACAGCAGAAGGGATAGCGAGAAGAGGAAGTACAGGTCTGAGAAGGAGAGTGATGAGTATGGAAGAAGGAATTACCAGTCCAGCAAATACTACAATGGGTGGGGGGGGGTGTCATCCTGTTGAGTTTTGTGAATCCAGTGGCTGGTATATTTATCTTTCATCAGGGACTTCACACAAGCTTCCACGCCATTAATTCTTTGACCATTACCAAAGGTTACTGACATTTAATTTACATTTAAATGCCTGCCTGCCTGTCTGTTCATATCTTTCTCTCACAATGTACTCACCATTCACTTGTGAACATTTAGATTTTTAGGAAATATTTTTGAGCAAGTTCCTTCATCACAAGGCAACCATCTACTAAAAAGAAAGAAAAATGGAATATATGTTGGCATTTCCTTGATTGCTTTTGGTGTTAGTGTGTGACTTTCCAGAGTGACAATACAAGTGTTATCCCCACTACAAGTCATGCACTATATATAACATCACTGAGTATCTTTTCTCTCATTTTCATATAAATGTTTGTAACATTTTCATATAAATGTATGCTAACTTTTATGTGGACTTACTGTAAGATTTTTTAAAAGTAAAGTATTTTTCCAATTTACGATTATATACTAAAAACCTCCAAGAAAAGTATTTTTCCAATTCACGATTATATACTAAACCTTCACCTCCAAGATAAGACGTGATGGTTCATAACGTGCACAGGAATGGCATCCAACAAAGTAATTGTTGCCAAAGCCTCCAGTAATCCAGAACCTTAAAAAAGTTGCAACCCTCACTTTAGTCTGAAATTTTTATACTGTATGTCTGCATAATTATCAAGTTACATCCCCATGCAGCCTCAGCACACCAAGGCAAGGAGATACCGTGAAGGATTAGACCAAACATTAACACAGGTAAATCTTTAAACTTACACTAAATCTTAAGATGGCAAGGCAACAACTACTTTGTTGGATACTGTTGTAATATGTACATTTTATTCTCACCCAAACTTTCTGGCATAAATTAAGGATGAATGATGAATAAGGCTGCCACAATTTGTAAAGAAAATACTGACTGATGTTAATAATATGGATTTAAGAAGTAAATGTAAAATAAACCTCTGCATGAATGACAAGACTTTTCTGTAGAATGTAAGCCTGTGCAAATGTCCCTTGTGTTGGGGTAGGAGGAGGGATCCATCCTCTCCCCACTAGAGACTCAGGCACCAAGGTGAATTTGAAATTAACCTTAGGCAATGTTTTTGTGCAGTGTGTGTGTGTGTGTGTGTGTAGGAGCCATCATCATCAACCACAGGTGATAATGATGGTTCCTGCTTTCATCATCATTGGGGCTAGCCAGACCAACCTGGGGCTGTACTCTGGAGTGACGCTGTATGCCTCAGGTGGGTGTGGAGGGCTGGGATAGTGGGTAACAATTAAAAAAGACTAGTATACACACAAACCATCACAAACACTATGTAATGCTGGTATACACACGCACATAAACACACAATTAAGGCTGGTATACACTTAGAGACATACAAATACTTGCTATTGGTTGTATATTCTTAGAAACACACACACGCTTACTAAGTCTGGTATATACACACAAACTTGTATACAAACACTAGTATATACTTAGAGACACATCCAAACACTTGCTAAGTCTGATATACACACATAAACCCATAAGAGATGCTGGTATATGCTCAGAAATCTATACACATTAGGTAAGGCTACTATACACAAATCTATACATATATTAAAGTTCCAGGACTGGTGTCCTAAAAGATGAATTTCAAACCCAAGCCACAAACCACCATATTTCCCCTTCAAAGTAATCCTTCTGGAGTATACAACTGCGCTCCCAACCCTCTACAGTCACTAATCTTTTTCTTACGTGCTTTTAAAATCATGTCCTCTGTTGCAGGTCGTTTAACAATGAGCGCTGAACAGCGAACAAACTTGAAGTTTTTGGTGCAGTTGGGGAAAACGCCGTCAGAAGCACTGGGTATGCTGCAAAAAGTGTACGGGGATGAGACAATGTCACGCTCACGTGTTTTTGAGTGGTGCAAGAGGTTCAAAGAGGGCCGGGAGGACGTGGAAGATGACCCCAGGAGTGGAAGACCCTCAACGAGCAGGAATGAGGCCAATGTTGAGCGTGTCAAGCAGATGGTGCGTGACGATCGTCGGTTGACTGTTCGAAAGATCGCAGATGAGCTTGGCATGAACCACAACAGCGTGTGGAAGATTATCACTGAAGATCTGGGCATGCGGAAAGTCTGTGCGAAGATGGTGCCGAGACTCCTGAACGATGACCAGAAGGGACGACGCATGCAGGTGTGTCAGGACATCCTCGAGCGTCTGGAAACTGAACCAGACTTGCTCAGGAGAGTCATCACCGGCGATGAGTCCTGGGTATTTGAGTACGACCCGGAGACCAAACGCCAGAGCCTTCAATGGAAGAGTCCGGCGTCGCCACGGCCGAAGAAAGCAAGGCAGTCCAGGTCCAGCTTCAAGGTCATGTTGATCGCTTTCTTCGATGTGAGGGGCATCGTCCACTGCGAGTTCTTGCCACAGGGCCAGACAGTCAACCAACATGTGTACAAAGAAGTACTGCGGCGTCTGCTTCGTGCAGTGCGCGAGAAGAGGCGGGAGTTGTGGCAGGGCAACTCGTGGCTGCTTCACCACGACAATGCGCCTGCTCACAATGCCCTGAGCATCAGAGAGTTCTTGGCCAAGAAGAACATCGCCGTGCTGGAGCAACCGCCCTACTCACCTGACCTCGCTCCGTGCGACTTCTTCCTCTTCCCCAAGCTCAAGGAGGTCATGAAGGGGACCCGTTTTGATGATGCGGACGACATCAAAAAGGCCGTGACGACGGAGCTGAGGAGCATCCCGCAAGAATCCTTCCAGCAGTGCATGCAAGCCTGGCAGAGAAGGATGGACAAGTGCATGCGGTGCCAGGGGGATTACTTCGAAGGAGATAACCTATAGTTTGTAGCCTGGATGTGAAATAAAACTTGTGTGGCACCAGTCCTGGAACTTTAATGACACACCTCGTATGTTGAATGATTGAGATGACTAGTACTCTCTCTCTCTCTCTCTCTCTCTCTCTCTCTCTCTCTCTCTCTCTCTCTCTCTCTCTCTCTCATATCCTTTGTCTATGTCACTCATATTTTCTCTTTTTATCTCTCCCTTTCTGTCTGTCTGTCTGTCTGTCTGTCTGTCTGTGTCTGTCTGTCTGTCTGTCCCACACTTCAATACACCCTTCCTGTCTTGTTACACCTTAGTACACCCCTCCTGTCTGCCCCTAGAGCTTAATACACCCTGTATCGCCCCTGCATCTTATTAAACTATTCCCGTTTGTACTCCTCCATCTCAATAAATCCTGTCTTCTTTCCCTGTCAGCCTGTTTGTCCCATCTTACTACACCCTGTCTGTCCCTACTCCTTAGTCCATCCTTCCTTTCCTCTACACCTCAATACTCCCTTCCCTGCCTGTCTCATATATATATATTTAAATATCTATATTCATATATGACATTCTTGGCGTGTTTGTCAGTTTTGAGTGTGTTTTGGGGTGTTTTGGAGTGTTTTTGTCAGTTCTGGATGAATTTTGGGGTGTTTTGGAGTGTTTTAAGTATTTTTGGGCTATTTTAAAGGAGTTTGGGTGTGTTTCGGGTGCTGTGGGTGGGTAAAGCTGTGTTTCTGGGTGTTTTAGATGGGTGTGGATGCGTTTTGGATATGTTTTGGGGTGTAGAGAGATGGATGTGATGTGTGCAGGGTGCCTCAGTCCCTGGATGGGTGTAGCAGTGTGTGGTGCTCTGTCTGGGCCTCGTGGTGTGGGATTGCCAGCCTGCCGGTGTAGTGCATGGAAAGGGACATAATTTAAGACAGTTTATCATATTTAATTATTTTGTTTATTAATTAATTTACTATTATCATTATTTTTATTTTACGCTCATCTTTTGTGTTCGGGAGTTCGTTGTTAGTGCTGCTATTGACAAAAAAAAGGGAGAGATCGTTTTATTTCTTAGTGTGGAAATTGTCGCGGTGTGTCAGGTGCTGATTGCTGTTGAGAGTCGCAGGTCCCGCCCTCTGGCATCAAACAGACAATAAAGAACTAATATGTCGCTGTTGCATTTATTTCCTTTAACGTAAATATGTAATGATACGGTTTTATCTATGTCTCCTGATGTTATGGCACTTTTGGCTAATTTTTAACTAATTCTGTTCATGTCATTATCTGAATACCTAATAACAATCAGTATCCTGCATGTACTGTCAAATCTATCGAAACATCAGCACGTCTACTGAGTTATGGATTTCAAGAGATTCCGAATTATTGCTGTTTCCTTCTGAATTTTAATAGGTTCAGAAAATCTACCAAAATTGTGCTTCCCGGCAGTTGGATATCTATTACGGTTGTAAGAGAGAGAGAGAGATATCAAATTAAATATACATAAATTATAAGGAAAAAAGGAAGATAATAGAGACGGATAAATAAATATATAAATACACAATAAAATGTAATACAGAACAAATTATGAAGGAAAAGAAAAAAAATATATATATAATTGAAGTGCGCTGATAATAACAGCGTGGTGCAGAGGGTACGTTAATCTGTGGTAGACCCAAGCTGTTTACATAATTTAAAGAGTCTACCTGATTTCATCCATGACAATTAAACATTTGATAATAACGAGAGGCTTCAAGTCACACAAGCTTTTCAATGACTTCACACAAGGTCATACAATAGATGAAGAATCGTAGTGTAAACACCGCCGGGACCACTTCAAATTTGGCGCTTGAATTGGAGAGAGAGAGAGAGATGTGGACATTTTGACAATTACAATTACAATGGCTTATAACTTAGTTTTACATGTTCATGCTTCATTATATTTCACTTGTTTTATTTTGTATTAGAATAGTGTAATATGAGAGAAGCTGGAGTAATTGGAAATATAATTTGTAGGTTTGTGGGTAATGAGTGCACGCTGACATAGGAGAGTGAGCGGACGTCAGACACACAGAGGGGTGGTGTTTGAAGGGCGTGCGTGTGCAGCTGCCTTATTTAACCCGGATTTTCTCTCAAGACGGTGACACGTGCCAGTGGAAGCTTAATGGCTGCCGGAAGGTGGTCGTGAGGGCCAGAAACACTTACAATATTGACAAATGACCCACCTGCTGCTTGGCCACCTGGCGGACTGGTCACAGACGCCATGGTGCAATAGGAGGTGAGTGTGATAATGGTGTTGTTCTTTGTAATGGCTCCGTGTCACGCACAATAACGAAATAGGACGGTAATGTTACGTTAATGTCCTGCTTTCCAAAATTTTCGTCAAACTTTTTATTTATTTATTTATTTATTTTTGATTGTGGAAGGATCATATTTAACATTTTCTCCTCGTTAGGAATACATTTGTACACTTGACTCAATATTCCACGGTCCTGCTAACGTTTCTAACCACAAGGACAAAACACCCTTGATTTAACCACGAGAGAAAATTAAAAGCTGCCAAAATTCATCTTGTCGGTTGAAGTGAAGGCTGGCTTTCTATAAATATATCCGCCATTAATTGCTGTATCTCTCACTTATCAGCCAATCCTGTCACTAACTGGAGCCACATAACAGTGCTTTCATTTCCGCTAGTCAGATATAATCGCTATTGCCTATAGTATTTCAAACTCACGATGACCCACCAGGTGTTGGTCGCTTCAAGGAGCGGCGGTGCCAAATCTAACCCACCCCCTCAGAAAACGGAGACAACCGTTCTCTTTATTTGCATGTACGACTTTGTTATAAGAATCAAGACACCCACACGTGCTTATAAGAGAGAATGAAACTCTGATATTTATTTTTCCTGATATGTTTAAGTGATATATATGTGAATGACTCAGTCGCACACCTGTGTCGAGGCGACCCTTCCCCCACCCACTCCCGTTAGATTCTGGGTCGGGAGCAGGTGGCAACGTCAACTGACCTGATATGCCACATTTTTTCATGAAGTATCTTCTTTTCTTTATATATATAACAATTATTCATATCACTTACTATCTAATGCAAAAATCAAAAGGTATTTAGAACATTTCATGCTAATATACCCTGGTTAGTGGACAGTTACCAGTTTATAGTGAATGTTTGGTTCAATATGTGGCAATAAAGCGGACAACACCTGGTGGGTCATCGTGAGTTTGAAATACTATAGTTTTGGTGTGATGAAGGCTTAAGTGAGGCAGACTGACAGCTCCTCTCTACCGGGACCGCCGCTTGTAATTTAAACTAACGCCGCTTGTAATTTAAAATAATGTACATTGTTTTCAGGTTCAACAAGCACAGTACTTAGTTGACTTGTGCATAGATACGTGGTGCTTGCTGGATAAATGTAGGTAATTAGTAGTATGCATGTTTGGGGAGCAGGTGTGTGTGTGTGTGTGTGTGTGTCCGTCCGTGTCCCCTTAGGCTTTCACACCGCCACCCTTCTGCCCTCACAACCCTTCATCCCTTCACCTTTCTTCCCTCTCTATAGTCTCTGCATACTGATACGTCCCTCCTGCGCAGTGTCAGGCACAGTTACCAGCCAGTAGAGATGAAACCAGTAACTCCTGACGAATAGAATATTTTGTATTGGGAGAAGGACGTTAGGAGAAATGAAGATAAAAGAAGTGCAAGGATCAGTATGGTGAAAATACTTTGAGAAACACCCCTAATAACATGAACTGCAAGAGGGGAATGTTTCTAAGTCTTCGAATACAATATAATTAAAATAATTAGAGGATTAATTAATAAGTAAGGAGAAATGACAACGGTAACGAAAGAAAAACTGTGCGAAAATTAACATAATTAAAATAAACTATGAAAACTATCACAAAGAACAAGAAATATTAGTAAAAACTCAAAAAATTAAGTTAACCGTCCCTGGGTGAAGATTGGCCGCCGCCCCGCCATGTGCGAACAACAACATTCGGTCAGGGTTGAAGCGATTAGGGAGTTTTCAGATGTAATTGTGTGTAAGTAGTCACCATCACCTACTGGAGTGACGGGTGGAGTGGAGCAGCAGTAGTGGTGGTGGAGCTGGAGTGGTGTCAGGTAATAGGAGGGGAAATTTGTGCCACCTAGTTTGGTTGTCTTAGCATCGGTAGAAAATGTGTGTGATTTTATTTGTTGGTTTATTTCAGTGTTGGAGTCGTGGGTGCGGCATGACATGGCTCTTTATATAAGTGACAACACCAGACAGTGTTACCTGTACGTCCATTTGTGAACGTTTTATAGCCAAAGTACTAGACCCGAGGGAAATGGAGGTATATTTTCAGTTGGGGTCTTGCTGGCTGGCGAAGCAAAATGTTCAGTCACTTGAACTGCAGAACACCACAACTTTTGTTTGAAGAAGCTGAAAAACAAGCCACTCTGTATTTTCTCACCTTACTGATTACTTTATTACCTGCTCACCTTGATTGTTCACCTGACCCAACCTAACCTGACCCAACCTCACCTGACCCAACCTAACCTGACCTAACCTGACCTAACCTAACCTGATCCAACCTAACCTGACCCAACCTAACCTGACCCAACCTAACCTGACCCAACTTGGCCTCACCTCACTGCACCTCAGTCTTCACGTTTACCTCCCTTCTCATATCCACTCCCTCCTCCCAGGTAATATGGACATCAACTTAGCCTCTTCTCCCAAGGTTAATGCTTATGTGTCAGATAGACTTATGTGGACATGAATGTATCCTCTTCTCCCAAGGTTAATACTTACGTGTCAGATAGACTTAAGCTTGTAGAATATCTTGCATTACATATCAATTTATTAATCCGAAAAAAAAAGTAAAAGTTTAATGAAGTGATGCATCCTCGCATGACACCCTCTCCATCTGAGTGCTTGAGAGTCACTGGTGGCCGGCTGCTGGAGCTGTGCGGGGCAGGGCAGGGCGGGGTTAACCGTTATGGGAATCACAGTTCATAGTTATTTGTAGTTTTTGCTTAATTAAACAAAATAATAATAGTAATAATAAATAAATAAATGATTAAGTTAGGTGGTAAGTGGTTGATCTATACTTGAGAAAATACATTTATATTCATTTTTAGGTAGTTTTATTTATTTGTTTATTTAATTTTTTATTCTTTGGTGTACATATTTATTTATTTTGTATTTGTATCTCATTTTTTGTGTGTTATGGGAGAGAGAGAGAGAGAGAGAGAGTGAGAGAGAGAGAGAGAGAGAGAGAGAGATGCTATTCTTAATAATGTATCTAATTTTAACCTATTTCATTTTGTTATATTTACTAAGAAACAGTAATTAAACCATACTTTCTACAAAAACAACAACAACAACAACAATAACAACCAAATCATTCTAGACTACCCCATCCCCTGCCTCCTGCCCTGCTCCACCCAGATGCCATGACCCAGCAGCGACGCCATTCCACCTGCTACATGACACTGGCTGACGCACTCCTGACATGGCAGCGACAGGAGGCGGAGGGCAGGAGCAAGAGTCGGATGGTGAAGAAAGGCGTGATGGCGGAGGTGGTGGCTGTGGAGGGTGTTCGTGCAGGGTACCTCGGCAGGGTCTAGGTTAGAGCAAATGGATGATGAGAGACTAGTGAGAAAGGTGTTTGTATGGAATATTAGGAGTAGCAGTTGGGGGAAGAAGTGTGTTAGGATGGTAGTAAAGAGTGGCTTGGAAACTAGTTGGGCTTTTGAGTGGTTGAGTGAAGGCTTGTTGAGAGTGACGGAAGTACGAGTGTCAGATATGGAGAGCGTTTACAATGGTATGTAAGTGGAGAAGTGAGATAGACAGAGTGATGAAGCACATGGGATTGAGTGAGCCAGGTGTGGAAATTGTGGGATGGAGCGAGCCAGGTGTGGAAAAGTGTGAAAAATGTGGAAAGTGTGGAAAATTGTGGGATTGAGTGAACAGCTGTGGAAAAGTGTGGAAATTGTGTTGAAAAGTGTAGAAATTGTGGGATTGAGTGAGCCAGGTATGGAAATTGTGTAGAAAAGTGGAAAAAGTGTGGAAATTGTGTGGAAAAAGTGTGAACATTGTGGGATTGAGTGAGCCAGGTGTGGAGGAGTGAGACGGACAGAGCCATGAAGCATGTGGGGTTGAGTGAGCCAGGTGTGGAGGAGTGAGACAGACAGAGCGATGAAGCACGTGGGGTTGAGTGAGCCAGGTGTGGAGGAGTGAGACAGACAGAGCCATGAAGCACGTGGGGTTGAGTGAGCCAGGTGTGGAGGAGTGAGACAGACAGAGCGATGAAGCACGTGGGGTTGAGTGAGCCAGGTGTGGAGGAGTGAGACAGACAGAGCAATGAAGCACGTGGGGTTGAGTGAGCCAGGTGTGGAGAAGTGAGACAGACAGAGCCATGAAGCACGTGGGGTTGAGTGAGCCAGGTGTGGAGGAGTGAGACAGACAGAGCCATGAAGCACGTGGGGTTGAGTGAGCCAGGTGTGGAGGAGTGACAGACAGAGCCATGAAGCACGTGGGGTTGAGTGAGCCAGGTGTGGAGGAGTGAGACAGACAGAGCAATGAAGCACGTGGGGTTGAGTGAGCCAGGTGTGGAGGAGTGAGACCGACAGAGCCATGAAGCACGTGGGGTTGAGTGAGCCAGGTGTGGAGGAGTGAGACAGACAGAGCCATGAAGCACGTGGGGTTGAGTGAGCCAGGTGCGTCACTTGGGGACGACTGTCAGCCAACCCAGGACCAACGGCTGATGACGCTCAATGATGGAATTAGAAGCTGCATGAATTGTTTATGTAGATTTTAGAAGCTGTCTGAATTGTTTATGTAAATCTGAAGCACTTACTTTGAGTTGAAGGCTTGGGCCATGTAATTGTAATTCTTCTGTACCATTGTCATAAGTTCCTTAGATAACTCACTACAGTTTTGTCTCTATCTAATAATATGTACATTTACTCAAACTGAATTTTCTTTCATTGTGCAGGTTTGCAGTAAACCTCCCTGAAGGTTCCAGAGCTGGTCAGCAAGTGCCCAGTCCAGGCTGTCACAAGACTGTGATGGTGGACCTTCCACTGATACTCACTGAAAACAGCTGTGCACTGCCACTCACAGGAAATGGTGAGTACTCTAGGTGTGTTGTCTGCTGGCTAAGGGAGAGAAAAATTCTGGTGTGTGTGTGTGTGTGTAGGAACCCATTAAATATTGGTTGTTGTCAGAAATGGAAAATGCTCTGAGGGACTTTGAAAAGGTTGCTTATATCAGTGTGAAATGAGTAGGTGTGTCCTTGGAGACAGAGGCAGCATGTGGCCAGGTCTGGAGGAGAATCTTGACTGAGGCCCTTGAGAGACTGCAAGCTGGCAGAACTGAGGAAGATCCTTGTGGGTATACATCAACAAATCTTGGAGCTTATTCTGAATGACACTGTAGTGAGGAAACTCAAAGCTTGGAGGAGCAGAAGAACAGTGTTGCTATGTGTGGAGGCAATACATTGACTGTGCAGTATATCACAAGGAAGACAATCTTTGCCCCCACAGTGATAAGAGCTAAACACCTGCTTCACCACTGCCTCAGGAGGACCCACTGTTCACCCACACAGTAGAAGCTGAAATAGTGGAGGCAGTATTACATAACAGTTGATCAAAGCTGAACAAGTCAAGGTGTTACTAGTATTTCCAGAGTTGTATAAGTACTTTTGAGAGAGAGAGAGAGAGAGAGAGAGAGAGAGAGAGAGAGAGAGAGAGAGAGAGAGAATAGTGATTTGTGTAGTTTGAGTGATTCACTTACAGACAGTAGTTAGTGAGCAGGTGTTGAATATAATGCTGAGGGAGAATAAATTAATTGGCAGCAGTGTGCATAAATGTAGTGTATGTTTTTTTAAGTATTTTTTTTAAAGTGGTGGAGACGTCTCAGAAGCTGTTTTAGCTAGAGATGAGATATGAAGTTTCCAGTTTCGATTATAAGTAAAGGACAGATTGAGGATGTTCAGTGTAGAAGAGGGGGACAGTTGAGTGTTACTGAAGAAAAGGGGATAGTTGTCTGAAAGGTTGTGTCGAGTTGATAGATGGAGGAATTGAGTTTTTGAGACATTGAACAATACCAAGTTTGCTCTGCCCCAATCAGAAATTTTAGAGAGATGAGAAGTGAGGCATTCTGTGGCTTCCCTGCATGAACTGTTTACTTCCTGAAGGGTTGGATGTCTATGAAAAGACATGGAAAAATGCAGGGTGATGTCATCAGTGTAGGAGTGGATAGGACAAGAAGTTTGGGTTAGAAGATCATTAATGAATAATAATAAGAGAGTGGGTGACAGGACAGAACCCTGAGGAACACCACTGTTTACAGATTTAGGAGAAGAACAGTGACTGTGTACTACAGCAGCAATAGAACGGTCAGAAAGGAAACTTGAGATGAAGTTACAGAGAGAAGGATAGAAGCTGTAGGAGGGTAGTTTGGAAATGAAAACTTTGTGCCAGTGAAAGTGTTTGTACCTAACCTAACCTGACCCAACATAACCTGACCCAACATAACCTGACCCAACCTAACCTAACCTGACCCAACCCAACCTAACCTAACCTAACCTAACCTAACCTAACCTGACCCAACCTAACCTAACCTAACCTAACCTGATCTAACCTAACCTGACCCAACATAACCTGACCTAACCTAACCTGACCCAATGTAACCTAACCTAACCTGACCCAATGTAACCTGACCCAACCTAACCTAACCTAACCAGACCCAACTTAACCTAACCTAACCTGACCCAACCTAACCTAACCTAACCTAACCTGACCTGACCTGACCCAACCCAACCCAACCCAACCTGACCCAACCCCACCTCACCTGACCTCACCTCACAGTGTTCGTGTTCACTTCCCTTCTCTTCACTCCCTCTTCCCAGGTAACTTGGAGATAAGCTTAGCCTCTTCTCCCAAGGTTAATACTAGATAGACTTAAGCTTATAGAATATCTTGTATAACATATCAGTTTATTAATGCAAAAAAAAATTAAAGAAGTAAAATTTTAATGAAATTGCTCCTTCCTGCATGACACCCTCCCCATCCGAGTGCTTGAGAGTCACTGGTGGCCGGCTGCTGGAGCTGTGCGGGGCAGGGTGGGGTTAACTGTTATGGGAATCGCAATTCATAGTTATTTGTAGTTCTTGCTTAATTAAAAAATGATAATAGTAATATTAAATGAATAAATGATTGTTAGGTGGTAAGTGGTTGATCTATACTTGAGAAAATACATTTATATTCATTTTTAGGTAGTTTTATTTATTTGTTTATTTAATTTTTTATTCTTTGGTGTACATATTTATATATTTTGTATTTGTATCTCATTTTTTGTGTGTTATGGGAGAGAGAGAGAGAGAGAGAGAGAGAGAGAGAGAGAGAGAGAGAGAGAGAGAGAGAGATGCTATTCTTAATAATGCATCTAATTTTAACCTATTTCATTTTGTTATATTTACTAAGAAACAGTAATTAAACCATACTTTCTACAAAAACAACAACAACAACAATAACAACCAAATCATTCCAGACTACCCCATCCCCTGCCTCCTGCCCTGCCCCACCCAGACACCATGGCCCGGCAGCGACACCATTCCACCTGCTACATGACACTGGCTGACGCACTCCTGACGTGGCAGTGACAGGAGGCGGAGGGCAGGAGCAAGAGTTGGATGGTGAAAGAAGGCGGGATGGCAGAGGTGGTGGCTGTGGAGGGTGTTCGTGCAGGGTACCTCGGCAGGGTCTAGGTTAGAGCAAATGGATGATGAGAGACTAGTGAGAATTTTTTTTTTTTTTTTTTTTTTTTTTTTTTTTTTTTTTTAATGTAGGAAGGACACTGGCCAAGGGCAACAAAAACCCAATAAAAAAATATGCCCACTGAAATGGCAGTCCCATAAAAGGGTCAAAGCAGTGGTCAAAAATTGATGAATAAGTGTCTTGAAACCTCCCTCTTGAAGGAATTCAAGTCATGGGAAGGTGGAAATACAGAAGCAGGCAGGGAGTTCCAGAGTTTACGAGAGAAAGGGATGAATGATTGAGAATACTGGTAAACTCTTGCGTTAGAGAGGTGGACAGAATAGAGATGAGAGAAAGAAGAAAGTCTTGTGCAGCGAGGCTGCAGAAGGAGGGGAGGCATGCAGTTAACAAGATCAGAAGAGCAGTTACCATGAAAATAGCAGTAGAAGACTGCTAGATATGCAACACTGCGGCAGTGAGAGGCAACATTGTGGCGGTGTGGAATGTTAGGAGTAGCAGTTGAGGGAACAGGTGTGTTAGGGTGGTAGTAAAGAGCGGCTTGGAAACTAGTTGGGCTTTTGAACGGTTGAGAGTGACTGAAGTATGATTGTCAGAAATGGAGAGGGTTTAGAATGGCATGTAAGAATGTGAAGTGAGACAGATAGAGTGATGAAGCACGTGAGGTTGAGTGAGCCAGGTGTGGAGTGAGACAGACAGACAGACAGACAGACAGAGTGATGAAGCACGTGGGGTTGAGTGAGCCAGGTGTGGAGGAGTGACAGACAGACAGCAATGAAGCACGTGGGGTTGAGTGAGCCAGGTGTGGAGGAGTGACAGACAGACAGCGATGAAGCACGTGGGGTTGAGTGAGCCAGGTGTGGAGGAGTGACAGACAGACAGAGCCATGAAGCACGTGGGGTTGAGTGAGCCAGGTGTGAAGGAGTGAGACAGACAGAGCAATGAAGCATGTGGGGTTGAGTGAGCCAGGTGTGGAGGAGTGAGACAGACAGAGCGATGAAGCATGTGGGGTTGAGTGAGCCAGGTGTGGAGGAGTGAGACAGACAGAGCAATGAAGCATGTGAGGTTGAGTGAGCCAGGTGTGGAGGAGTGACAGACAGACAGCCATGAAGCACGTGGGGTTGAGTGAGCCAGGTGTGGAGGAGTGACAGACAGACAGAGCCATGAAGCACGTGGGGTTGAGTGAGCCAGGTGTGGAGGAGTGAGACAGACAGAGCAATGAAGCATGTGGGGTTGAGTGAGCCAGGTGTGGAGGAGTGAGACAGACAGAGCGATGAAGCACGTGGGGTTGAGTGAGCCAGGTGTGGAGGAGTGACAGACAGACAGAGCCATGAAGCACGTGGGGTTGAGTGAGCCAGGTGTGGAGGAGTGAGACAGACAGAGCAATGAAGCACGTGGGGTTGAGTGAGCCACAGAGCGATGAAGGGTTGAGTGAGCCAGGTGTGGAGGAGTGAGACAGACAGAGCGATGAAGCACGTGGGGTTGAGTGAGCCAGGTGTGGAGGAGTGAGACAGACAGAGCGATGAAGCACGTGGGGTTGAGTGAGCCAGGTGTGGAGGAGTGAGACAGACAGAGCGATGAAGCACGTGGGGTTGAGTGAGCCAGGTGCGTCACTTGGGGACGACTGTCAGCCAACCCAGGACCAACGGCTGATGATGCTCAATGATGGAATTAGAAGCTGCATGAATTGTTTATGTAGATTTTAGAAGCTGTCTGAATTGTTTGTGTAGATCTGAAGAGCTTACTTTGAATTGAAGGCTTGGGCCATGTAATATCTTTGTACCATTGTCATAAGTTCCTTAGATAACTCACTACAGTTTTGTCTCTATCTAATAATATGTACATTTACTCAAACTGAATTTTCTTTCATTGTGCAGGTTTGCAGTAAACCTCCCTGAAGGTTCCAGAGCTGGTCAGCAAGTGCCCAGTCCAGGCTGTCACAAGACTGTGATGGTGGACCTTCCACTGATACTCACTGAAAACAGCTGTGCACTGCCACTCACAGGAAATGGTGAGTACTCTAGGTGTGCTATCTGCTGGCTAAGGATGAGAAAAATTCTGGTGTGTGTGTGTGTGCGTGTGTGTGTGTGTGTGTGTGTGTGTGTGTGTGTGTGTGTGTGTAGGAGCCCATTAAATATTGGTTGTTGTCAGAAATGGAAAATGCTCTGAGGGACTTTGAAAAGGTTGCTTATATCAGTGTGAAATGAGTAGGTGTGTTCTTGGAGACAGAGGCAGCATGTGGCCAGGTCTGGAGGAGAATCTTGACTGAGGCCCTTGAGAGACTGCAAGCTGACAGATTGAGGATGTTCAGTGTGGAAGAGGGGGACAGTTGAGTGTCACTGAAGAAGAGGGGATAGTTGTCTGGAAGGTTGTATCGAGTTGATAGATGGAGGAATTGAGTTTTTGAGGCATTGAACAATACCAAGTTTGCTCTGCCCCAATCTGAAATTTTAGAGAGGTGAGAAGTCAGGCATTCTGTGGCTTCCCTGTGTGAACTGTTTACTTCCTGAAGGGTTGGACGTCTATGAAAAGATGTGGAAAAGTGCAGGGAAGAGAGAAGGATAGAAGCCGTAGGAGGGTAGTTTGGAAATGAAAGCTTTGTGCCAGACTCTATCAAAAGCTTTTGATAGACAGTGACAGTGCATCTGTGGCCACCTGTGTCATGGCTGTCACTGATCTTCCTGTCTCCCGTCCAGTCTCACAACTACAAAGCCCTCTCAAACAATGCCCAGCACAGCACTCTTCCCTTTGTTAAGCTTGACAGCACCCGTTATAATGCAAGAATTAAATGTGAGCTGTGAAATCAGAGTGTAGCAGTAAGGGGGACACAGGCAGGGAAGTACAGGAGAGACCTTCCCTTCCACTGTGTCTGGCAGTCTCTCTGTGATTAAAGGGCTGAACATGGCATCCTCAGGGCACGAGAGTTGCCATGGGTGATAATTTGCTACTTTTTTGAGCAGTGAAGCCTTTGTTCTGTGGGTGTGCTGTCATGCACTGTAATATTCTGTGTGGCCATTGTAAAGCCACATTGAAGGTATGTGTAAAGCTTGATGCCAACCCCAAGCTGTCCCATTTTATAAATTCATATAGAAATATTTAGAAAAAAACTGGGAAAATTTGAAATCTGCAGCAATTTTGGTCCCAGGAATTTTGGATAGGGGAATTTCAACTGTATATAGTATTGTTGGGTGTGTGTGTATGTGTGTATGTGTGTTTGTGTATGGATAAGAGGAATAAGATTAATGTTTTCTGAAGGAGTTGGAGGAGGGGAGGCATGCACTTAACCATGATTACAAGAGCAGTAACATTGAAAATAGTGGTACAAGACTGTAAGAGAAGCAACAGATGGCTGGATAAGCAGATGTTAGCTCCTGTTAAGTGCAAGTCCTGACAGGTGCGAGTGAGTCTTGTCAGTGAGGTGTGTTGTGAAGTATTAATGGAGAGAGAGAGAGTTAGAAGGAATGATTTGCAGTGATCACTGTGAAATAAGAGGAGAGGATGCATTGTTGTTCTGTTATTGCGATGTGCATGTGAAAGTATTGGGTTAAATATGAGACTAATTTTGGGGAATTCATGGATATAGGAGATAAATAGATGTGGAATTATTGTGGGGTGTTAAAGGATTGTCTGAGGCACCTGTTAGGCCAGGGGAGGGAGTGAAAAGTTTGTGGAAATAAGGGTTTGTGTGAGTGAGGAATTAGTGTGTGTGTGTGTGATGCAGAAATAAGCTCATTCTTCATAACTAGTTTACCCAAGTTGCATTATTTATGTATTTATTTGCAGAGGTTTGTCTTCTGTCTGTGCAATCAAGGCTGGTGGTGATGGTGGTGTCTCATTGCAGGGCCTGATGTGAAGGTGTCTGCAGCCAGTGTTTGGTGTCCTCTGTGCCTGCCTGGTGGTGCCTCATTGCAGGGCCTGATGTGAAGGTGTCTGCAGCCAGTGTTTGGTGTCCTCTGTGCCTGGTGGTGCCTCATTGCAGGGCTGATGTGAAGGTGTCTGCAGCCAGTGGTGGGTGTCCTCTGTGCCTGGTGGTGCCTCATTGCAGGGCTGATGTGAAGGTGTCTGCAGCCAGTGGTGGGTGTCCTCTGTGCCTGGTGGTGCCTCATTGCAGGGCTGATGTGAAGGTGTCTGCAGCCAGTGGTGGGTGTCCTCTCTTCCTGGTGGTGCAGCCTGATGTGCTGCCTGCTTCAGTGTAAATCTTGCAAGCCAGATCTGCCAGCTGTCTCCAGTGTAGTAGTCTAGGGTGCTTTGCTTTGTGTCTTTGGCAATAAATAAATTTGTGAGTATCATTCTCATGTGAATTATATAGTTTGATAAAATTACAGAATGTGCTTGATAAAATTACAGAATGTGCTTGGGTAAACTAAATTTATATATTGGTGGTAAACAATTCATGCATCCCCAAGTAAATAAATAAAATAAAATAAATAGGACCCAAAACAATAGATACAATAGATCATCCTCTGGTCAAAAAAAAAAAAGCCAGGATTGGCCCATTTTTGGCTAAGTTTAAGGTGAAACTTGCACACATAAGCCCTGTCCGAGTGACACCAGAGTCGCTTGGACAGGGCTTCTGTGTGCAAGTTTCACCTTAAACTTAGCCAAAAATGGGCGGGCCAATCCTGAGCCAAAAATGGGCCAATCCTGAGCCAAAAATGGGCCAATCCTGGCTTTTTTTTTTTTTTTTTGACCAGAGGATCAATTGTTACTAGTATTTTTTTTTTTTTTTTTTTTTTATCAGGGCTATGAACTGGTTACATCAGAAAGCAGCTTATTTGCAATTTGTAAAAAGATTTTAGTATATAATTCCACATAATTCCACAAGTATGAACAAGATGATTAAATATATTTGTTTAAATCACATTGCCAAAGTTTCTGAGGAGGCATGAATTGTTACACCAGAAAGCTTGTTTATTTGCAACTTGTTAGTATAATTCCCTAAGTATGTACAAGGTAATATATATATTGTTTAATAAATCATTATTGTTTAATCATTCCCTAAGTATATACAAGATAATATATATATATTGTTTAATCATTATTGTTTAATCACAAAAGTTTAATAAATACACAATAGGATAAATGATTTGTTTTCCTTGTGTCGGAGAGCTCCTGTGTCAACTTGAGTGAGACTAATGTTGAGGACTTCAGCCTTTGCAAGTCCTGAAGGATGCTTGTCACTCCCACCAACAGCTTGAAGGGACTCTTCCTGCTGCTAAACTGCTTGACTATTTTTCCTGCTTAAAATTCTTGCCTTACAATCTTGTTACAACTTGAAAACTTGTACCCTTTTCTCGCTGCATTCTTCCTGCTGTTAACTGCTTGACAATTATTCCTTAAAATTCTTACCTTACTTTTTCCTGCTTAAAATTCTTGCCTTACAATCTTACAACTTGAAAACTCTTGTACCCTTTTCTCGCTGCATTCTTCCTGCTGTTAACTGCTTGACAATTATTCCTGCTTAAAATTCTTGCCTTACAATCTTCTTACAACTTGACTCTTCCTTGATTGCAATGAAAAATTCCTTGACTCCTCTTGTCAGGCTTACAGGTAGCAAGACTCGGCCCCTCTTCCTGATGACGCTCCTTGACTTAACTAACACCTCGTCAGGCTTACAGGTAGTGACACAGCCCCTCTTCCTGATGAAACTTGACCCCCTGATTGCAATGAGTATGTCAGGCCTGATGTGGTAGAGATTCCTGTGGGCAACTGTTCATGGGATGGAGTGAAGGAGTACACGTCACACCTGCAAGGGAAACGGACCATTAGCTCCTAGACACATGAAGCTTGTATGTGCTGAGATTCTTAATGTTTGACAATTGATTCATTACAAAACAACCTTTGAAAAGAATGAGGCGTGGGAAAGGTGCCGAGATTCTTAGTATGAGATGTTTGGGGATTGGTTGCCTAAAAGACTATGACTGGACAAACATGATACGAAAAAACCGGGCAAGTTTGAAAAGTACAATGCACTATGCAAGAAATGTGTCGATATTTTGTGTGAATTGCGTCAAAAATTCAGTCACATTCAAGAAAGGAAATTTGAAAAGCATAGCAGTATGACAGACAAGAAACTGAAAAATGTGCCTTAAATAAATACTTCCCAATTATATTTGGAGGATGATTGAAATTCGCATGGCATCAGAAATTTCAATAGCACGACATTATATACATATTAGAAGTTTAAAAGACGAACCTGATGAATAATTTCACCTTCCCCAACACTGCCTCGATCACATGGTATCCTGGCAACGGGAACAGCGAGGAGGCAGCTGAATTCACACCTGTATATCAATCAACTTTCCCTCGGTGCTGATTGGCCAAGGAGGAGCCTGTGGGAGAGAGAGCCTTTGTCAAGTCACCCCTATAAATGTAAAGCACACGAAATCTATAGTTGTAATCAAATTTAATATTGCAGAAGGGTAGCGACATTGGTCCTGGAGAAGTGAAAATATAATCTCGAGGATAAACTTATGAATAACTTACAATTTGAAAATAATAATAATTTAAAACTTTCTGCTCACACCTTCGAAGTTTATTATTGCTATTCATGGTCAGTTAATAATTCCAGAGATACGTTTTTGAAACCCACTTTAGAAAAATATACGAGGAAATAAAACAGTACAAGAAAAAAAAAATATATACATCACATGAATAACAAATTAGGAAAATAAGTATTAGAAATCCAACTTCGAGCTGAATTGATAAAAAAAAAAATAAAAGAAAAATCTGGTTTAATACAACAAAGCATTAATAGACAAGTTTAATGTAAATTTAGAAGGTTAATGTGTGTGTGTGTGTGTGTGTGAGGAGTTGTGTCTTTTTGAGTGTCTCCAGATTTTTGAGTGTGTCGTCACCAGATTTTTGAGTGCATGAGCATTCTAATGGTTGAATTAATTCGTGTTTATGTGCGTGTGAGTGTGTGGGAGCGGGCGTGAGTGTGTGGGCGCGGGCGTAAGTGTATGTGTGGGCGCGGGCGTAAGTGTATGTGTGGGAGCGGGCTTGTGTGTGTGTGGGCGCGGGCGTTTGAGGGCGTGGACGCGGGCGTGTGAGTGTGTGGGCGCGGGCGTGAGAGTGCATGGAGGCAGGCGTGTGAGTGCATGGAGGCGGGCGTGTGAGTGCATGGAGGCGGGCGTGAGTGCGTGCGTGGAGGCGGGCGTGAGTGCGTGCGTGGAGGCGGGCGTGAGTGCGTGCGTGGAGGTGGGCGTGAGTGCGTGCGTGGACGCGGGCGTGAGTGCGTGCGTGGACGCAGGCGTGAGTGCGTGGAGGCGGGCGTGAGTGCGTGCGTGGAGGTGGGCGTGAGTGCGTGCGTGGACGCGGGCGTGAGTGCGTGCGTGGACGCAGGCGTGAGTGCGTGGAGACGGGCGTGAGTGCGTGGAGGTGGGCGTGAGTGCGTGTGTGGACGCGGGCGCGAGTGCGTGGAGGCGGGCGTGGGTGCGTAGAGGCGGGCGTGAGTGCGTGGAGGCGGGCGTGAATGCGTGCGTGGACGCGGGCGTGAGTGCGTGCGTGGACGCAGGCGTGAGTGCGTGGAGGCGGGCGTGAGTGCGTGCGTGGACGCAGGCGTTTGAGGGCATGGACGCGGGCGTGAGTGTGTGGGCGCGGACGTGTGAGTATGTGGGCGCGGGCGTGAGTGTGTGGGCGCAGGCTTGTGAGTACGTGGACGTGGGCGTTTGATGGCGTGGACGCGGACCTGTGAGGGCGAGGGCATGAGGGCGAGGGCGCGGACGTGTGAGAGTGTGGGCGTGGAAATGGGCGTATTTGTGTGATCCTCCTAAGTGTTGGTGTGTGTGCCTTACTACTTAATAAAGTTTGTGAGCCAGGTGACCGAGCACGTGGCGCGCGGGGCATTTAAAGCCCTTTAATAATGGTAAATAAAGGAGATTTAAAAATATGAGGAAGAATGGCATCAACTTGTGGTGCTCATAGAAAACGTAAGATATGTTAAGGGAGACTATGATATTTAATAACTTAATTTTAATCTTAGTCGAAAAGTGTTATTTTTAAGGTATGCCCTCCCCTTAAAGGTAGGTGTGTGTGTGTGTTGTGTGTGTGTGTGTGTGTGTGTGTGTGTGTGTGTGTGTAATAAATATAAACGTACATAAAAAGATAATGAATGAATGAAAGTAATGAGCAATGGTACTTTAGCCAATTACCACTTACCACAGCGAACAAGTCGAGGGAACACAAGGCAGCGGCCACAGACATACCAATCTATCAGTCTTGCGTATTCATAAATAAATAATCTCGACTTCTCCCTTAATTCTTACCTTAATAAGTTAGTCACACGTCAGATCACCTGGACAAACATGCAACTTCCTACCTAACAAGCTTATTTACGTTGCCTGCAGTCTAATCACTCACGCAGCTTAATCTTGGCCAGTATCAGTTAGGTTAGGTTAGGTTAGGTTAGGTTAGGTTATTTATTATTTCCCCCTGGACATACAAATAGCTTAACATCTGTTCAGCATATTTAATTCTCACCTGATAAGCTTAACTACGTCACCTGAGCAGTGTTATAATCACCATCTGGCCTAATCACACGTAACCAACCTCACTAGGCCAACCTAATCAGCTCACCTAATCACTAACAACGTGGCTAGCCTAATCACCACGTATGGGCAGACCTGCCCCAATCACACCTAACATAATCCTCACCTATTCAAGCTAATTATTCAGAATCTTACGAGTTACGCATTAATTCCACCGAGTGAGTATTAATTTAACATAATCATTGCAAAACTTACCATTTAATTCCTTCAAGAGCTGCGTCAAGCCACGAGACCTACACCTTGACCTCTCACCGCCGCTGCTACTGGTGAAGTGAACTGAGCGGGCATGACACGCTGAAAGACTTAACGAACCATATTTTGAAACAGTTAGCTGTGTCTCTAATACTAATGACTCTAATGAAGGTTGTACTGGTTTTTAAAGATGTTTTTTTTTTTCTTATGGTTCTAGTGACAGATTAATATGTTTGCTATTTTATTAACAGGAGAAACGCATTGGAGAACTTGGTCCAATCAGGTTAGAAGAATTGGAACCGGAAAATTAAGTGTCACATTGAAGGGGAAAGTGTTCAAATCGGTAGTTAAACCCGCATTGTCATAAGATACGGAGACGTAGCCAATAGGGAAAGCAGATAGAACAAGTTGGAGATTACAGAGACGAGTATTGAGGCGGATGCTTGGGGTGACAAGGAGGAATTAAGTGAGAAATAGTTTTATAAGAGGAACAAAGTAACGGAGGTGACAGTACAAGACAGGAGAATAGTCCGGTCACATCAGAGGGCCAGAAGAAGGCATGGATATAGAGATAGAAGGCAGAGGATTGACGTGACAGACCAAAAGGTGGAAGGATCGCATTGGAGAGGATCTGAGGGAGAGAATTGAGTGGGGAGGAGGTTGGGGAGAGCCTTGTGGAGAAGACTAGTGAGGAACAGCGACCTCGTAGGAACATTGGAGCAGAAGGAAAATGTTACCCTTTCCAGCTCGGTGAGGGGGGAGGGGAAACGAGGGGAGAGAAGAGGGGAACAGCACACTCCCCCGTCCATTCCCATCTCCTCATCTCCAAAAATGATTCCCTCTCATCTCCCCATTTCCTGTTACCCATCTTCCCATCCTCCTCGCCCCTCGCTTCCTCCACCACCTTCCCATCTCCAAAAACATCCTCCCATTCTCATTACAATCTCCCCATCATTTCCTTTCTCCCCTTCCCAATTCCTCATTACTCCTCAACTATGCACAGACACCTACCCATCTCCCCATCTCCCCCATTCCTTCTTACACAACCTTCACCCCTTCCCCTTACCTACCTGCACATCTGCCCATCTCCAAACTCACTATTCCTCTTAATTATCTACCCATTTCCCCATCTGCCCCCAAACCTCCATTCCCCAACCATCTATCCACTTGCCTATCTCCCCATCTCCACCCCTTCTCCTCGTTTTGACCCCAGGAGGAATTTAAGAGGTATCAAAACAGACGATTTGGGAACCCTGGTTAAAATGTGATCTCCGCTCTTCATATCTTCCCCTCCTGACGTGACTTTTAAGCATCACCATTAATAAACACGTGACAAATCTTTCCTGACTCCATTGATGCTGGTCGCTGTCTACCATGCACCAAAAATGTGAACCTGCAGGATGATAATTACCATGAAACAGAGGAGGAGGAGGAGGAGGAGGAGGAGGAGGAGAAGGAGAAGGAGAAGGAGAAGGAGGAGGAGGAGGAGGAGGAGGAGGAGGAGGAGAAGGAGAAGGAGAAGGAGAAGGAGAAGGAGAAGGAGAAGGAGGAGGAGGAGGAGATAGGATGATATCGTATTTTGCATTAATTCAAAATCGTAAATACAAGAACTTTCTGACTAATGTATAAAGTTTCTTGTATTTAAACACTCCACACATACACACACACACACACACACACACACACACACACACACACACACACACACGTCCGATGGGCCTAACGAAATCCAAAAAAATCTAAATTAGGCTTATAAATTCTGCAGGAAACACTTCAGGGTAATATATATATATATATATATATATATATATATATATATATATATATATATATATATATATATATATATATATATATATATATATATATATATATATATATATATATATATATATATATAGAAGAAGAAGAAATAAAAAAAGAAAAAGAAGAATGAACAACTGACTGGAGGAGAAGGAAGAAAACGAGAAAGAGAAAAATAATCAAAGAGACAAGAAAATAAACAAACCTAACAAATAAATAAAGGGGTCCACAGGTGACACAATTCTCACCTGTGTCTTCAAAACTCATTAATGGAAGCGCGGGGTAAAGGTAGCAGTGTTATTACCAACAGTACACCACATTAAACAAAGCAAATCAACAAAATTATCACGAGGAAGTGTGTGTGTGTGTGTGTGTGTGTGTGTGTGTGTGTGTGTGTGTGTGTGTGTGTGTGTGTTACATTAATGGTGATGCGTGTTTGATGGGATAAAAGGAAAATAAAAGTGAATGATGATGAGGATCAGAGAGAGAGAGAGAGAGAGAGAGAGAGAGAGAGAGAGAGAGAGAGAGAGAGAGAGAAAACATCCCCTCAATCACGGAAACGAAGGAGAGAAATGAGAAAGAAAAAAAAAAACAATAGATAATGAAGGAAAATAACAGCATAATGAAAGAGAAAAATAAAGAAAGGAGAGAAGCTTTGGGTAGAGACTTCATGGGTGGAACAAACAAACAACCCACGCCACTAAATAATGTTTTCTCCAGCGCGTTGTCCGTAACATATGCGCCTGTTATGCCCGGGACGACTCCTCTGGCTTTGGAAGTACCGCACATTTAAAACGAATATTCACAGTCTATAAAGTTTACGAGGGAATAACCGTAGCGGCGCCGCGAAGGTAAAGAACAGGGAACACTTGCAGTAGACGCCCAGCCATTGACATCACGGGTGCGGGTATTGTGGGAGGCAAGGGAAGGGAAGGAAGCAAGGAATTTATGAATGGACTGGTGTGTGGGTAGATCTAGCCTTTATAGAGGACAGAATACCGCCTTGCTGGACGCCTAATATTATCATTGATTATCTTGTTTTTTTTCCCTTTGTGTGTAAGAGGGCCACTGGTCAAAGGTAACAAAAGACTGGTGAAAGAAAAGGCCTGTTAAAAGTGCCAGTCCATAAAGAAAGGGCAGAAAGGATCATGGAAAAAAGGGAAAAAGGAAGAAGAAAAGAAAAGAAAAAAGGTTTAGGTGACGTTTTGTTTGACTGACTCCTTAATTGACTGACTGGTTATCTTTTTATTTATTTATTTATTTATTTTTTTTTTTTTACGTGCAAAGGTGTACAGTAAAAAAAAAAGTTCTCTATTTTGTTGCAGCATAAACATCACTGAAGGAGGCAACCAAGTAAATTATCAATCAATCAAGCAAGCAAGCAAATCAATCCATATATTAATAAGCACAAAAAAATCGCCTAGAATATATAAGAGTCTAATTCTGGAGGTGACAAATTAACTGACTGACTGACTGATTATTGAATTGACCAACTAATAAACTGATGCACTGATTGCTTAACTGACTGAATGACTGACTGACTGACTGACTGACTGACTGGCTGAATGACAGACTGGTTCCTTGACTGGTATTTTGGCGTTGACGTAATAAATCAAAGGCTACCACCAAGTAGAATATATAAAGGAACACAAAGGAAGACCCAGGAGTAAAGAGTAACCAGGGCAAAGGGTTGGGATTGCTTGTGAACGAGAGAAAATTAGCGGTGAGAAATGAAGGGAAAAGACACAAGGAAAAATGAAAAAAAGGAAAAAAAAAAGAAAAGACTGTTCTTAATAGGGAAACATGTTTTAATCGCTAAGGAAATAAAGTTTGTTATTGATAGGGAAAAATATCAAGTCGTTAATTAGAGAAAAGACAAGGAAAATGAGAAGAAAAAGAACGAAAAGACTGTTCTTAATGGGGAAACATGTTTTAATCGCTAAGGAAATAAAGTTTGTTATTGATAGGGAAAAATATCAAGTCGTTAATTAGAGAAAATACACAAGGAAAAATTATAAAAAGAAAAAAAAAAAAGGAAAAAACAATTCTTAATTGAGAAATGTTTTAATCGCTAAGAAAATAAAGTTTGTTATTGATAGGGAAAAATACCAAGTTGTTAATTAGGAGTTATTAATAAGGGAAAATTACTCAATAAGGAGATGACTTTACTAATGACTGGTAATTTGTGAAAAGTTATAATTCTAGAAGATGGATCGTAGTTCTTAATGGTAAAAAAAAAAAAAAAAAATGTTAATAAATTTATGAATACGAAGTTAAAAAATAAATCCAGCTTCTTTAAACACAAACAAACACAAACGAAGGGCAAACAAAAGTCAAACTCCCTCCCTCTCTCTCTCCCTCTCTCTCTCTCTCTCTCTCTCTCTCTCTCTCTCTCTCTCTCTCTCTCTCTCTTATCGGGCTTGCCAGGTAAGCCACTATTGTTCACCCAGGTAGACAGGGGGTCAGAGTAATGGCACCTGTCCCCCTTAGAATAAATGGAGAATTCAAGGGGGCGCCTCTCCCTCTCCTCCTCTTCCTCTTCCTGAGACACGTTGACTTTCTCCGGTTGGTTAAAAGTAAATT
>NW_026973678.1:1110000-1122500 GCF_035594125.1 Scylla paramamosain | reverse complement strand
AGACATGACTAGGTTGACTGCTAATTAAAAGAAAAATTTGTCAATAAAAACATCACTCAAAGAATACCAGCTTATTCTCTACCTGCAGTAATGACAGCTTTTTTTTTTTTTTTTCTCCAGAAGTGTCAGGGCCTCTAGGACCACAGCCTTCCACCAGCAGTAGTGTTGGAGCCATCCAACCCTCTTCTGCTGGTGTCGCTGGGTCCACAGGGGCCTCTGGATTTGACAATGCTGTATCATCTGCACTGGATGAGAAGATCTTTGTTCAAATTATGCTCATTATAGATGACTACATGCAATGGTGAATAACATGTTAACATGTATTCAGTTGTGTCCTCCAGTACAATGAACACTGATTATACAACTCCTGCCACTAAGTCTGTTGTTCTTGCTACTCTGACCTAATTGTTTATTTTATTTTTTTATTATATTTATTTATTTATTTTTTGAGGAATACATCTCTGAGGCATATAAAGTGTTGATTCCATAAGTGCATCACACCACCAGCCTGGGTACAGTATAGCAGAAAGGTCCAAGGAGCAAATGAGGTAAAAGGACACAGCAAGATAGCATGACATGTAACTTGAAATACCACTTACTTTGTAACTTGAGGTGTAGTCATGTTTGCTTCTAAACTGTATTTCAGATGGCCACTCTGACTTGGAAGTTCTCTCTCAAGCACAGGAAACCCAACAGCAGATTAGTCTGAGTATGGACGAGCTGGTGATGGTGCAGCTGGCTGTACAAAACATGTCCCAGGCACTTTGATAATCTGTTGAAGTGCAGAGGAACATTGTGCATTCATTGCAGCAGCTGGTAACACTTACTGAGCACTTCATTAATGCCAACACCACCCACCAATAATTTATAGCATTTTAATGTTTACCTTTCATAAGTTTACCTTTATTAAGTTATTAAGTTATAAGACTAAGTTATCAAATTAAGTTATAATAAGTTATATTTCTTTTCTGTAGAATTAAGTTGTAGCAATTCTATCATTAACCTCGAGCAGCATGTTAATGTTAGTGCAATATAATACCAAACTTCACTGTGATACCTACAATGCTTCTGTGTTACTTAAAGTACAAAAGTAAGATTAGTGTTTTGTGGTGACCTGCTGGTAGATATTTCTGTAAATAAGTTTATTTACTTTTTTTTTTTTTTCAGGATGTGAACTATACTCATATGTTATATTTTTCTTTTTCTTGCAAAGACTTTGGTAATTGGTAATTTTATTTTATTTTTAAATAAATCTACAGCACTTTTTTAATCTATTTGTGTTATTCCTACCTAATACTAGCAAGCCACTTAAGTATTTGATGAATTTAAATGGTGCACAGATCTCTTTCATTTAGTATGCAGTGATACATGGAAAACCATTAATTCACTCATTACATGATTACTGACCTCACTTCCTTACTGCATTGCTGGAAGAAGTTTTGTATGATTTCTTGCCACACAATTCTGCCTGGAGCACACTGATCCCTCTACAGCACAGCAGGGTTGGTATCAGCATGGGGCACTGCTTCATCCTCAAGAGGTGGTAGCTGTAAGCAGACTTTTGTGAGGGTCTGAGAGGTCTAGGGACTGGAACCTAACTGTTCCAATTGTTTAAAGTTTATATTGTATGAGAGGAATAGTCATGCAGTTTGACATTTAGCATTTTGATGATCTAAAACTAGCCCAAACCATAATGACTTTCAAGACATCTTTGTAGGGGAAAAAAAAAAAAAATCATTTTCATTAAATGATGGTACACTTCTGACAAATATTATTACCCTAACAACAAGTGTAAGAACATTCACGACTGTACTCGGTTAAATCTAATGTCCATGATACAGATATATCCTGTCAACTACCAGAAAAATAGTGACAAGTACATACGTCATCAGGAACTTGATGCAGCAGTTGTGTAGGAGCAGGCAAGCATTAATTATTTTGACACACTTGATGGGTCTGTACTGCAAGCCACCTCCACAAGAGTGCAGGCACCTGTGAAAAGTGAGATTTCATACTACAAGAGGATTCATTACTTATAAAGGAGTATATCAAGTGTTCATTTATAACTAATGTCAAGGCTTATCACACTATGTTTTCTTATGCAATACCAGTAACCATGTGCAGTCACATGAAAATCAATAAATACATGGTTGGGTAAACATGTGATGCAATAATGCTATATACCTGGCAATCTGGAGCAGTAGCTGAGGATCACTCCACTTGCATCACAAACAAGTTGGATGTTCAGAGGGAGTGATACCTTTTCCAGTTAAAGTAGAGGGCCTCATCCACACTTTGGCCCTTCATGGCAATGTGGCTGCCTGTGCACACAAAAGAAACTATTACATGATGATCATGTTACACAGCAGCTATATATATATATATATATATATATATATATATATATATATATATATATATATATATATATATATATATATATATATATATATATATATATATATATATATATATATATATATATATACCATCCCTGCATTGGATATGCATACAGTATACATAAATTACCATCAATGGTCCCAATAACCCTTAGGAAATTTTTAATCCTGAAGAACTGGTGTGCAGTTCTCCTTTGATCAAGGTGTGTCGGAGGCATCTTGATTTCCTGTACCGACTTATCACTCAACACGGTGCACACACACACTTGAAGACCCTGCTGACACTTGCTTGCATAGGTCCTGAAAGCAGATTATAAGCCATTAGTTTTCATTTTGTTTATTTATTTATCTTAAATAAGATACATGTTTCTGCTGTAAGAGAGAGAGAGAGAGAGAGAGAGAGAGAGAGAGAGAGAGAGAGAGAGAGAGAGAGAGAGAGAGAGAGAGAGAGAGAGAGAGAGAGAGAGAGAGAGGAGAGAGAGAGAGAGAGAGAGAGAGAGAGAGAGAGAGAAAAACAGCAGCAGAAATGTAATGTGATCCTTGTACATGTAATGCAGTGTTGTTTCCATGTAAACATATACAAGGATCACGTTATGGGGACATAAACCATTACGTGATAAATAAGTGGGAAAGTAGTAGTAGTAGTAGTAGTAGTAGTAGGACAAGGAAAAGTAGGATGACGACGACAACGACGATGATGGCCACGACGATAAGGAGGAGAAAAGGCAGAATGATGATAATAATAATGATGATAATGATAATAATGATGGTAGTAAGAAGAAGAAGAAGAAGAAGAAGAAGAAGAAGAAGAAGAAGAAGAAGAAGAAGAAGAAGAAGAAGAAGAGAAGAAAAAAAAAAAAAAAAAAAAAGAGAGAAAGAAAGATCCGGAGGAACAGAAGGAAAAAGAAGAAAAGGAGAAGCGTAAGATACGACTTCCGCCAAACGCCAAACACGAGGACTAAGGTTCAAGACAACAGTGAGGTGCACAAGACGCAAACTGAGACACATGTAGTGAAGGTGACAGGACTGATAGAGAGGATGGCTGGGGCACACAGAGAGGATAACAGAAGACAGAACACCTGGAAGACTTATGTTTGGAGAAGTGGCAGGAGGAAGATGGAGAGGCAGGCCAAGAGCTGCATGGGAGGGTCAGTGGAGCAAGCAGCTGGAGGGAACACTTGCACACAACTGAACCTTCGGGCCGCACCCTATACAAACAACTTTCTTCACCTTGAAGATGATTATTGTTGTTGTTGTTGTTGTTGTTGTTGTTGTAATATCCCTACAAGTTTATCAGCCTCCTGTACCTTCAAATTGTTGTTGAACATTTTAACTGATGGTCCCACATACAGCTAGGCCCTAACACTGTATACTAACAAATTTAGACCTCACACACCAACCTCAGAATTTCTTCATAATTACGCAGAATTATCATTTCTTACACGTGTCCACTTAACTTACAACATCTTGTGATAGGATTATTATTATTATTTTTTTTATGACTCACATAACAATCTGGGAACATGGCTTTTACGGTTTCACTTTGTCACAAAGCGTACACAGGGATGTTTCTTCCGCTATCGCACCATTCTCCTCTCTCTCTCTCTCTCTCTATATATATATGGTTGAAGGCTAGTTCACCAGGATGGTCAGTGAAGGGAGAGGAAAGCCAAAGCTGGTGGTGAACATTGAAGTCTCCAAGAATGGAGATCTCTGCAAAAGGGAAGAGGGTCAGAATGTGCTCCACTTTGGAAGTTAAGTAGTCAAAGAATTTCTTATAGTCAGAGGAGTTAGGTGAGAGATATACAGCACAGATAAATTTAGTTTGAGAGTGACTCTGTATTCGTAGCCAAATGGTGGAAAACTCGGAAGATTCAAGAGCGTGGGCACAAAAGCATGTTAAGGCATTGCACACATAAAGGCAACATCCAGCTTTGGATCGAAAATGAGGATAGAGAAAGTAGGAGGGAACAGAAAAGGGGCTACTGTCAGTTGTCTCAGACACCTGAGTTTCAGGGAGGAAAAGAAGAGGTTTAGAAGAGGAGAGGTGGTGTTCTACAGATTGAAAATTAGATCTTAGACTGCGAATGTTGCAGAAGTTAATGAAGAGAACATTGAGGGGGGTGTCAAGACACTTAATTAAGGTCGTCGACAGAAAGGCAGTCCAACCTGGGCACATTTATGGTCCCCTCCCCAGATGGGGACGTGGAGGCTGGTGTAGGAGTCACCATGATGATTTTGAAATTTTTGAGTGAAAGGTGTGTGTGTTTTTAGGTGCTTGTAGTTTTGTGTGGAGGAAGAGAGTTGTCTTCAGAGGGCAGGCTGTGACTGCCCCCTTGTGTTGTGAGACACAAAGGGAAACGTTCAGTGAGGTCACAGCTGGATTTAATGATAAGTTCACAGCACACCCTGAACAGTGCTTTAGACCTCACTGGGAGTAAATATCGTTTCGGCAGGTGTCTACTGCCTCCTTCTATAACTAATGTCAAGGTTTGTCACACTGTTTTCTTATGTAATACCAGTAACCAATTGCAGTCACATGAAAATCAATAAAATATATGGTTGGGTAAACATGTGATGCAATAATACTATATACCTGGGAATCTGAAGCAGTAGCTGAGGATCACTCCATTCGCATCACAAACAAGTTGGATGTTCAGAGGGAGTGATACCTTTTCCAGTTAAAGTAGAGGGCCTCGTCCACTCTTCGGGCCTTGATGGCAATGTGGGTGCCTGTGCACACAAAAGAAAGTATTAGATGATCATGTTACACAGTAGCTACATATATCTATCATTAATATATATATATATATATATATATATATATATATATATATATATATATATATATATATATATATATATATATATATATATATATATATATATATATATATATATAGCATCCCTACACTGGATATGCACACAGTATACATAAGATATGAAAACTTTTTAATGCTTAACAAGAACTTGAGGCTGTGAGATACCTTTCACTCAAAGTAAACACCGATGAAGTGATAGACTATAACAATAGCACTAAATTTAAAACAAAATACATTATTATTAATCTTACCATCAATGGCCCCAATAACCCTTAAGAAATTTTTAATCCTGAAGAACTGGTGTGCAGTTCTCCTTTGATCAAGGTGTGTCGGAGGCATCTTGATTTCCTGCACCGACTTATCACTCAACACGGTGCACACACACACTTGAAGACCCTGCTGACACTTGCTTGCATAGGTCCTGAAAGCAGATTATAAGCCATTAGTTTTCATTTTGTTTATTTATTTATTTTGAATAAGATACATCCTTCTGCTGTAAGAAAAAAAAAAAAAAAAAACCAGCAGCAGAAATGCAATGTGATCCTTGTAGATGTAATGCAGCGTTGTTTCCATGAGTGCAGCCGTATCCATGCACACATTACATCTGCTGTCAAATTTTTTTGCCAGCAGTCTAGTAAATTAAGTTATCCTCAAGACAGTGTTAGAAACATGTCAGAAATAAACCTACAAGTCTAGAAATATTTGTACACATGAATAATAATGTGGTGTGTGAGGAAGGGGCAGCCCTGGGGGTACTTGACGGCAGGTTTGGTAAGGTTAGCATCATCCCTCATCCCTCCTTATCAATTATGCACTCACATATTTTGACACTATTAACTAATCTTGGCATGTTCCTAACACTGGATTACAACTTTATAAACTGTGGCATGCAGCAGGTTGACTTTTATGCCTTTTATCCTTGAAAGTCAGCCACACTTAAGTATTATTCACCACACTGAACATCAGTTTATTCACCTACAAAAGTTATTTATAGGATATTGTGCAATTTGTTTCAACAAAAAGTAGTGGTAATTGTTTGGAGTCCTCTCTTGTCCTTATTACACGTCTATCCTCTTCCATTCTTTCACATATACAGTACCTCTTGATAAACCTGAAACATATAATTATGTACCCCCATCCTTCAGGGGTGTTTCACAGGTTATGCTAACTTATATTAGTGTCCTTAAGGGTGGGTCTAGCCCCAGTGGTTATGTTAGATTAGGTAATGTTTCTTATAAAAGTGTACGGTGACTAACCTAATCTCTGGGGGCCTTCGCCCATCCCTTGGACTCCCCGAAGGGCAGGGGCACTTCTTCCTCGCCTTAAAGTTACGTTTTATGTGTATCTAAAGGTATATGCGAAGAATGTAAGATAATAGACCAGTAATAAGGTCAGGGAAAGGGCTCCCTGATAATTTCCACAACAGCCAGCCCCTGTACTTAAGCATGCAACACCAGTATCATCTTACCTGCAGTGTCTCCAATGACGTTTTGGAAGGGCCCACTGGCAAACAGTCTCTGGGCCAGCAAAACCTGGGTGTGAGTTGGTAATGCCTGGCTATGCCTTGTCCTTCTCTCCAGCTGAGGCTGCATCTCCTCAAACAAGAGGATTAGTAGGTCAGCCGAGGGAAGCGATATTTGGTCATGAGCTCATTATCACTCAATGCCAAGGGGTCAAGGCGATCCTGAAACCGCCTTTCTTGCCTCAAGGAACGAACGTGGTAGTATGTTAAGAAAATATCCAATATATGCACAAGAAACGACGAAAACAATACGTAATCACAGTACACACTTGTTAGTGGGCGGGGGAATGGGGAGTGCGCACGTGTGGGACAAATCAGCCTCTTCATTTGTTTTCAGTGTTCCATGCAAGATTTCACTTTATGCATCACAAAACCATGCTTCCTTGCTGGTAAAGCTTGTAAACAATTTAAAAAAAAGGTTATTTTGTGCACATAAATATTTATATAAGAGTTTTCAGGCGAGGTGGAGTTAACCTACATCACCTCAGGAGGTTGTGTAACTTACCACCCGTGCTACTATGGCAACACCAACCTCTTATGCGTTCGTGGATACCATTTGGCGGTCCGAGGTTGATAATGGGCGCTGATCGCAGTTTGTTAAAAGTAGCAACCGTTTCGTGGATCTGGCCCCTGGATGCTTAAGAGAGAGAGAGAGAGAGAGAGAGAGAGAGAGAGAGAGAGAGGGAGAAGGTGATGGGGAGAGTAAGAGGGGAAGGTGAGAATGTCAGTCAGGTGATGTTTAGGTAAATGGAAGGTGAGAGGGAAAGATTACGGTGTTTGTGAAAAGAAAGATAAGAAAAAGTGAGAGAGAGAGAGAGAGAGAGAGAGAGAGAGAGAGAGAGAGAGAGAGAGAGAGAGAGAGAGAGAGAGAGATGACAGGTTATGTCAAGGAAATATGGAAGAGAAATGACGAAGAGTGAAGGAAATTTGAGCGACACACAGCAAATGTACGAGGGAAAATATAAAAGAAGAAAGGAGGAAGAGAAAAAGATGAAGAACTATAAAAAAAAAAACAGACGAGAAATAAGTGAGAAAGGAAAGAAGTGAGGGAAAGATGTAATATTAAGGCGAACACACACACACACACACACACACACACACACACACACACACCAGACAAACCAACAAGAATTGAATGAACCGTCACCATCACCATCATCATCATCAGCACATTATCACAGCACAGCCATCACAGTCGCATCACCTTCAAATCACCACCTCCCTCTTTCTCCTCCTCCCTTTCCCTCCCCTCTGCTCTCCCCACCTTCAATTTTCGAGAGAGAGAGAGAGAGAGAGAGAGAGAGAGAGAGAGAGAGAGAGAGAGAGAGAGAGAGAGATCGTATCAGCATGTTTCCCCCAACCCCCCGACAAAATTACCCAGGTGAAGAAAAAATGGGAAACAAAACAAGGGTCAGCTGGAGGAAAAGGGAGGGAAAAGGGAGGGAGGGAAGAAGGGAGTAGGAATGGTGAAAGAGGGAGGGGATGAGAGGAAAGGGTTCACATTAGTTTGCTACTGTCATGGTGAAGGTCTCTCTCTCTCTCTCTCTCTCTCTCTCTAATAGGCCCCGTCTGACACCACAGACAGTGAAGGTGTTGTGAGGCAGGTCAAGCTTCTCAGGGCTCTTAGTTTTATTTCAAATCAGTAAAATAAATTAAAGTTATCAAGATTTTTAAAAAGTGTTATATTATCATTACGAGTCAAAGCGTTAGCAGATAAAATTGATCAGTTCTCTCTTTTTCCTCTATGTGCTTGTAAACACTCAACTCAGTAAAATTGGTTACGCTACTGAAATTAAATGTTATATTGCCATTAGGAGTCAAAGGGTTAAGAGACAAAATAAATTTTTTTTTCCTCTCTCTCTCTCTCTCTCTCTCTCTCTCTCTCTCTCTCTCTCTCTCTCTCTCTCTCTCTCTCTCTCTCTCTCTCTCTCTCTCTCTCTCTCTCTCTCTCTCTCTCTCTCTCTCTCTCTCTCTCTCTCTCTCTCTCTCTCTCTCTCTCTCTCTCTCTCTCTCTCTCTCTCTCTCTCTCTCTCTCTCTCTCTCTCTCTCTCTCTCTCTCTCTCTCTCTCTCTCTCTCTCTCTCTCTCTCTCTCTCTCTCTCTCTCTCTCTCTCTCTCTCTCTCTCTCTCTCTCTCTCTCTCTCTCTCTCTCTCTCTCTCTCTCTCTCTCTCTCTCTCTCTCCTTGCAAACTTAATGGACTGTCATAGTGTCATTAGCACTCAAAGGATTAACAGGTAAAATAAATAAATTCTATCTCTTTTCTTCTCTCTCTATCAACCCAAACATTTTCTTTTCTGCAATAGTAGCCAGAATTACCAAAGAATACCCATACCAATAAAATATATAAACTTTGTAATGAATTAACCTTTCCCCTTGAGTAATTACAAACGTGACAAAAGCCAAGCACACACCAAACAACACAAGATAAAGAGTTGTGATTGGTCTTCCCTCTGAGTGTTACCACCTCCAGGCAAGACGAGACCAGACCCAGGCCCCCAGGAAGCAACACAAGGCAGGCTATACACACCACTGAATCACGCAGCTACGGACGTACTGCACCAGCCAATCAGCGCTCACTTTACAAACACTCCTTGCATCGTATCCTCCCTCCTCCATTTCTAATTCGACTCTTTACTTTCCTCCATTCCTCTAACCTGTTTCCTCCCTCTCTCTCCCTCCCTTCAGCCTTCTGTTTCCTTTCTTTCCCTATCCATGTCCTCTTTTTTTTTCTCTCTCTCTTCCTTCTTCCTAACTTTTCCTCCTCTTTCCAGTTTCCTTTCCCCTCCATCTTTCCCTCTCTTCTTTCCTCTCTTTTCTCCTCACCTACCTCTCCTCTGAATACACGAAAGAAGTGAGAATGAAAAGAGAAGAAAAGAGAAGAGAGGAAGGGGAGAGAAGTATTGGACTAGTAGTAGTAGTAGTAGTAGTAGTAGTAGTAGTAGGAGGAGGAGGAGGAGGAGGAGGAGGAAATGAAGGAAAGAGGGAAGGAAAGAGAGCAGAGAGGGAGAAAAGGGAGAAAAATGAAAGAAGGAGGAGGAGGAGGAGGAGGAGGAGGAGGAGGAAGTAGGAAAAGGAAGGTGGAGGAAAAGGAAAACAGAGAGAGAAGAGAAGAAGAAAGAAATACGTAGGAGAGAGAGAGAGAAGTGTAGAACAGAGATGGGAGGAGGAGGAAGAGGAGAAACAGGAGAAGGAGGAGGAGGATGGGGGAACAGGTCGCCTTGCTTCACTTACCTGCTTAACTAATGAGATGCAAATTTGCGAGCAGTGATAACTAAGGTTGACACAGGAGACAAAACCCTTCCACTCCTGCAACAATTAGGCCTCCTCTCCCTAACACTCGGAGAGCCTACTGCAATTCCGCTGGAGAAGGAGAGGTTGGCTGAATCTCTCTCACTTTCAATCTTCTTCTCTCCCCCTCCCCCCTCTCTCTCTCTCTCTCTCTCTCTCTCTCTCTCTCTCTCTCTCTCTCTATCTATCTATCTATTTATTTATGTTTATATATTCACTTATTTATTTCTATTTCCATCTCCTATAAGGTACAGTGGCGGACAGAACTCTCATTTTTATTACATTTCTCGTGTTCCCTCAAGCTTACGTCCACGAATTCTCAGACACTTTGTTTTCTCATCAGGATTATTTACAAAAGCTGCAGAAATCAATCTTGACAGTGTTTTCTTTCATTCTCATCTTAACCTTCCCTTACTTTTACCACTACTAATACTATTTCTGCAAACACCAGTACTCCCATTATTACTATTAGCATGTACTGTTACTACTACTACTACTACTACTACTACTACTACTACTACTACTACTACTACTACTACTACTACTACTACACTTTTCTAGAGCAACCAAAGAGATACAGGGGATGAGGGTTATTCCTTACAAAAAGACAGAAGCTTTTAGATTTACATTTTTTACAGCGACATAGGTTAAGAAGGGATCTGATGAAAGTCTAAGTTTTACAGGGGGTACAATAAGGGTGACGTAGCCAAAATTCTCAGGATCAGTAATGAGGATAGAACAAGAAATAACGGGTTCAGTCTTGAAAAGGTTAGATTAAAAAAAGAGATAGGATTGAATTGGTTCTCACAGAGTGGTAGATGAATGGTATAGACGCAGTAATTAGCTTGTTAGTGCTGAGTCATTAGGAAACTTAAAAAAATTAAGACAAATTTATGGATGGGGATGATGGGTGGAAACAGGTTGGCACGTTTGACACAGGGAGTGCCACGTGTAGGCCTGATGGCTTCCTGCTGCTTCCATTATTTTGTGTTCTTAAGAGATCAGTAGTTGTGTTCTTTACGGTGTTTTCATATTGCCAGTTTAGAATTCTTGACTACAATCATGACTATGACTACAATCATGAAAACAGTCTCTAAAACCACAAATTATCCCCGCCACAGCCTGCTACACGTGAGGGACACAACGAGGAAATGTTTACGAGTACGAGTCAAAGTCTTTCCGCCTCGAGCACCTGTCTTGCCTGGTGGTGGTGGTGGTGGTGGTGGTGGTGGTACCTGGTGAGTTATGGACACGCTGCCTAGTCTGTATTCAAGGCTCCGTGTGGCTCTTTAAATGTAACTTCCTGTGATTACATGTCATTAATTCCTTATTTTTCAGATCAGTGGAGCGATAGCATCTAATTAATATTGCTGACCATCATTACTCACGCTGTTTTGTATGCGAGTCAGATGTTAACGCGTAATACTGTGACTATATGTAATTATTAACTTTCTGATCATTCGCTGCACAAAGTTTTCTACTTTCTCTCACCGCCATTTTGTCCATCCCCCCTCCGAATGTAAGAGTCAACCAACATTCTCAGTCCTTCATGAACTTATACCGGTGAACTCTGGAACTCCCTGCCTGCTTCTGTATTTTCCCTTGCCTGTGACTTGAACTCTTCCAGGGAGATTTCAAAATACTTCTCTTAATTTTGGATAATCCGTTTTTTGCTCTACTTTTTGTGGACCTGTGCCTTCATTGACATTTTTTTTCCTTCCCCATTTTATTGTTCTTGTTACTGCGATTACTAAAAAAAAAAATTCCAATATTTAAAATCAGCAGCGTTAGCATTGGCAGTCTACTACAGAATCTTCCTTAGTTTTCATTCTTTACCACAGAATACCCGTGACTCCGTTTTCTATGCAGGACCTACGTGGTTTTGTCTATCACCCGTTTTCTCTCAGTACACAGGTGAAGGGAGAGGTGGGCGGGGAGATGTCTTGTCCTGTTCTATCCTGTTTTCCAACACGTAGTTTATTAATGGAGATAGGTACAGATCATAGAATGCACTTGCAATAAACTAATATGAAAATAATCTCTCTCTCTCTCTCTCTCTCTCTCTCTCTCTCTCTCTCTCTCTCTCTCTCTCTCTCTCTCTCTCTCTCTCTCTCTCTCTCTGAAGCCTTTATCCTCTGAGTACCAGCGCAGGCAGTGAGAGTACAGAGCAAAGTGATGGGCAGAGGAAGAGTGGAAGCAGAGAGGGAGAGTGAGAGGGAACAGGAAAGATAAGAAGCGAGGAATGGATGGAGATTGGCGGTGGTGGTGATGGTGGTGGTGGTGGTGGTGGTGGTAGTGGTTGTGGTGGCGGTGGTGGTGGTGGTGGAGATATTGATTGAAAGAAAACGATGCAAATGAACGCCAAATAACACCTGAGAGAGAGAGAGAGAGAGAGAGAGAGAGAGAGAGAGAGAGATTCAGATGAGGCCTTTCCTGATTGACTTAAAAAGATTCTCTCACCTTTGTATG
>NW_026973678.1:1075000-1095000 GCF_035594125.1 Scylla paramamosain | reverse complement strand
CCCGCTGAAATAATCCTTGATCACCTAGGCTCTTTAATTAGTGATCTCAAAGAAAAAAATAGCGAAATGAAAATTCATGTATGTCAGGTTGTGCCAGTGCCAGAACCACAGGAATTTCAAGCCAAAGTTAAATACTATAATGAGCGATTAATCGAGTGGGGAGAAGCGAATGGTGTTAACATTGTTAAAACAGCTCCAGAGTTTATTCTGGGGACTGGATATGTGGATGAATGGTGCTTTGACATAGAGAACAGAAAACCTTGCACATTAAATAGAATGGGTGTCATTAAGTTGCTAAGTGCTCTTGAAAAACAGTGTTCGGGGTTTCACTTATGTAAAAACTGGGCAAGTATCCAGAGGCAGCCAAATGTCTTCCTCAACACTCATGGAGACACGCACATTGGTGCCAGACCTCAGCTTCAACATATTCTCACCACATCTATCCCGCCTAACGCAGCCACTCACAAACCTCCACTGCTGCCCACTCCCCAGCACGCAACGTCAACATCGCCAAGAACACAGCCACACTCTTACGCAGCCACTCACAAACCTCCACTGCTGCCCACTCCCCAGCACGCAACGTCAACATCGCCAAGAACACAGCCACACTCTTACGCTGCAGCAGTAAATAGAAGTCCATCGCACAATGTGGATGCGGGCTGGGGAGAACGGTGGATGACAGGGAGTGCCGATGGCAGCTCCGGTAGATCTCCTGAGTTATTCGAGATTGATTTGGGCCGCCACGATATGGGATCCACTTCCATACATCCCCATGCACCTAATGTCACACATTACACTCACCACTATACACCATACGGCACGCTAGATGCACAACCCCAAATAATGCAACACACACAAAACGCTCATCCATACAGACCGCACCTTGGACGTTCATATACGAGTACACGTGACATTACGAACAACACGCAATCCAACACACCAATATACACATGTAACACACAACCCCGCGCACCACAAAATATACACCACACACAGCCTCGTGTACCACACTACAATCATTATGCACAATCCCATACACCACACAACGCACATTACACACAGCACCAAGTATCACACAATGCTCACAATACACAGCTCTTCAGACCTCATAGAAAATACAACTCACAGTCCCACACACTACACAGCACACACTACACACAGCCTTACACACCTCACAACACACACTACACTCGCCCACAAACATTGTACAACTTGCACCACACTGCATACACATCAACACGTGGGAGGTATAGTTATGGCTGTTACAATTGTGGTGAACACAACCATCGCCAAGATACATGTCGTTTTGACCACAGACTCAAATGTGAATTATGTCATAGATTAGGACATAAGCAGAAGTTGTGTCACCTTTACACCAAATAGGAACTCGGCGAAGAAGGTAGGGCCAGCATGTCTCCCAAACCAAGGAACAAAATAACAATTGCTCACATTAATGCCCAAAGCTTGTTAGGCTGCAAAGAGGAGATAGAGCTCCTTGTAAGGGAAAAGGAACTAGATGTACTATGTATTAGTGAGACATGGTTGTGTAACGATTTTCCTGACGATTATATATACATACCCGAATACAAAGTGTACAGATGCGACAAAGGTAGGGGAGGAGGTGTTTGTATATATATCAGAGATGTATTTACGGTAGTTCCACTCGAAATCGACATTGTAAGAGCGCAAGGTGTTGAGGACGTGTGGGTGACAGTGCAGAGCAGCAAGTTTCCCAGTGTTATAATTGGCTGCCTGTACCGACACCCAAAAGCTCGCTGTGAATCTTATGACTATATAACGGATGTTATTAGATATGTTAGCTTAAAAGATAAGCCATTTTATATTTTAGGAGATTTTAATGACAACGTTTTATGTGATAATAGTAAGATGAAGCAAATTATTTTTAACACCAAACTGACACAGGTAATTAGCAAACCCACGAGAATCACCCCCACTTCTGCCACCCTCATAGACTTAATAGTTACCAATAAGACTCAGTCCATATTACACACAGACACAATGCCGTGTCCTGTTGGCGATCACGAGCTCATCAGCGTGACTGTAAACTTAAAAAAGACAAAGCGTCCACCAGTAGTAAAAACATTTCGTGATCTAACATCTTACTCATCTGAAACAATATGCGATTTACTAAGTCAAGAAACTCAAACGTTGAATAATATATTCATAACAGACAATGTTGACACCCAAGTCAATATATTTACGAGCATTTTCAATAACTGTTTAAACAAGTGTGCTCCTCTCGTCACAAGAGAAGTGAGAAGGCCCTTCGCCCCCTGGATGAACGAGCACTTACGAGCACTGATGCACGAGCGAGATGCAGCACAAATAAATCTTAAAAATGACAGGTCTAACGTAAACCTACAGTCCACGTATAAGGAACTTAAAAAAGAAGTGAAAATGTCAATAAAAAAATCTAAATCAGAGTATTATAGCAACAAGCTTGAGAGCAACAGAGGGAATAGTGCTGCCACGTGGAAAATATTAAACCAGGTTATCTCCAAAGATATATGCAAAGCTACGCTAGAAATTGATAAAGATGAGGAAACACTGAGAAAGAAAGTGGAAAGTTTCAATAAATTTTTTGCTAATGTTGGGAAAATTACCTTTGAAAAAACACACCAAAATAGCGAGCATAATCAGAATGTGCCTGTACCCAACAACAATAACACCAGCGGTCCATCCTGTAGCATGTTTAGACCCCAGCCAACTGATAGCAATACCATTATATTGATAATAAAACATTTAAAAAACACTTCTTCTTGTGGCTCTGATAATATCTCACTTCGATTTATAAAAGAATCACTGCCTATAATTATTCCGTATCTTACATGTATAATTAATTCGTCAATTGCAACAGGAAATTTCCCAGAATCTTGGAAACACGCTTTAGTAGTACCCATTTTTAAAACAGGAGACGCTATGGAACCGAAAAACTATAGACCCATATCACTTCTTCCAATTATCTCAAAAGTTCTTGAAAAGGTTATTGCTGCTCAACTCACCTCACACCTTGAAAGCAATCACCTCCTCAGTGATACGCAACATGGCTTCAGACCTAAGCTTTCTACAGAAAGCGCTCTGCTTACTCTGTCCAATTCACTATTCGACACTATTGACAGGAGAAACATTTCATTAGTAACGCTGTGTGACTTATCAAAAGCTTTCGACAGCGTTAATCATGAAATATTATTAAGGAAACTAAGAATGTTAAGAGTCGATTCCTTTTGGTTCCAAAGCTACCTTCTCAAAAGAACTCAGTCAGTCAAAATAGGTAAACATATTTCTAATAAACTTGAAGTTGCTTATGGTGTTCCTCAAGGATCAGTGCTTGGTCCAATATTGTTTTCTATATTTGTAAATGACCTCTCGCAGCACATCCCCGACTGCCAGGTCATACAGTACGCAGATGACACGCAGCTCATCCACACTGGAGAAGTAGCGAATATTCAAGATCTCGTTCACAAGGGAGAAGTGGCTCTGTCACAAGCTAAGGCATATTTTCACATGAATGGTTTGCTGCTCAACACGACAAAGACACAATGCATGTTTGTCGGCAGCAGAGGTCTTATATCTCAGATCCCACCTGACACGTGCCTACAAGTAGATCACACTAACATACTCCCCAGCAGTTCCCTTAAAAACTTGGGTGTATACTTTGATTCCCACATGACTTTTAATACTCATATCAAAAAAATAAATAAGAAAATTTTTAGCACAATTTTGAACATAAATAAGAGTAAGGACTGTTTTAATAGGAGGACTAGAACTACTCTCATGAACACGTTAGTGCTAAGCATAATTAATTATGGAATAAAGGTTTGGGGAACTGCAAATATCACTCATACACAACAAGTGCAAAAACTCCAAAACTTTGCAGCGAAAGTTGCACTAGGCAACGGTGCTAAATTTGATCACGCTACACCTTTTTTAAGAGAATGTGGCTGGCTAAAAGTACACCAAAAATACAAATACGAATTAGGTATCATTATGTACAACATTACTCATGGTAATATTCCTACCTATTTATTCCCCATGCCGAAAGTGAGTGAGGTGTGTAGTGTCCCCACCAGACAACAGCACAACATGTATGAACCAAAGACTAACACCTGTACTGGAGCGAGATCACTACTGGCTGCTGGACCAAGATTCTGGAACAGCCTTCCTCCTCATATAAGGAATGCACCCTCCATTAGAACTTATAAAAAATTACTGCACACTTATCTATTCAACAAACAATTCAGTGTGTAAACCACCAACACAACTTTCTTACATGGACTTTTATACTTCGCAATGTGAGGGGCAAATTTAACTTATTATAGGCTGACTTACGATTTTTAATCTTTTATTTGTAGCTATTTTATTTTTATCTGTTATTTTACTTACATTTTATTCTTTGTATTTTACATTTTAGCATCTATTTTAACCATAATTCTATCTTCGTAATAACGTGCACCAGTCATGAGGTGGTGTGAAGACAATATGTAGATTATGTATCAGAGTGGACATGACTGCACTCAAATTGCATGTCTTAATCTGTTATATGTACGTAAGAATAACCATTGTATAATGGAATAAAAAAAATATCTGAATATCTGAATATCTGAATATCCTCCTCCTCCTCCTCCTCCTCTCCCGATTTATATTTGTCATGTATTCTCACGTCTCCTCCTCCTCCTCCTCCTCCTCCTCCCTCCTACTCTTCCTCTTCCTCTCTTCCTCCTCACTTTGTCTCTAATCTCAGCTCTTCCTCCTTTCCTTTCTCTCTTGTGTATTCTGTCTGTCTGTTTGTCTGTCTGTCTGTTTGTGTATCTGTTTGTGTCTGTCTGTCTGTCTGTATGTATGTATATGTGTATGTATGTTTGTATGTATGCATCTCTCTCTCTCTCTCTCTCTCTCTCTCTCTCTCTCACCCCCCCTGTTTCCCTACCTCCTTCCCACTATTTATTCCTTTCACCCTCCCCCGCCTCACTCTCCCTTACTCCCTCCAGCCCCCCCACACTCTCCCGCTCCCTCTACCCTCCTCCCACTCTCCCCTTCCTCCTTCCACCCCCAGACTCTCCCTCACCCTCTACACTCCCCCATTCTCCCTTCCTCCCTCCATCCCCCGTCTCTCGCTCCCTCTTCAGCCATCCTCCAAGTTGTAATCTTACCCAGTCCCATAAAGCGCCACATGGAACCTCGCTTCACCTAACTCGATCTCGTTTCAATCTCTCTCTCTCTCTCTCTCTCTCTCTCTCTCTCTCTCTCTCTCTCTCTCTCTCTCTCTCTCTCTCTTTGGTCTTTATTATGAAACGCTTCTGAGCCACACCTCCACTATTTTCAGGCTTTAGTTGAAGTTGCACGTGGTTTTAAGGTTGTTTTTACGGTTGCAGTGACAGATTTATATGGTTTCTATATTATTAAATGGAGAAACAGTCTTGAGAACCAGGCCAATCATCTCTGTGGTCTTTGAGAATAGTTGTGGTGAGAGAGCAAAGCGTTTCTGTATACGGGGCTCTCTCTCCCTCCCTCTCTCTCTCTTGCTACGCCTCACCTGGCCCTCTATGTAAGTGGAGGCCATGATGCACACGGTGTCGGGCCAGGGGATCAGCATGTACTGCTCCCACCACCGCTGCACCACGATTGTCACGTAGAAACCCAGCACGAAAGAGATAGGGAACACGTTGCGGAAGTATTCACACGTTATGGCGATCTTCTCAAACACTCTGTGGGAATTAGAGGAAGTGGTGGTGGTGGTGGTGATGGTGGTGGTGGGTATGTTGTGTGCGTGTGTGTGTGTGTGTGTGTGTGTGTTTTTTTTTTTTGGTTGATTTGACTTGAGTTTTTCTTTCTTGATTTGTTTATTTATTTATTTGTTTACTTTTACTGTTTTGTTTATGTTTAAGGATTAGTGAAGGTGGAGGGTTTGTGTGTGTGTGTGTGTGTGTGTGTGTGTATTACCTCTTCTCGTTCTCCCGCAAGGCGAATCTGTAGATGGCGGCCACGGAGAAATAAAGCAGGAAGTAAACAATGAGGTCAGCGGCGAGCAGCTTGAACACACTGCCGCGCCATCTGTGACAGAGAAAAGCAAACATGTCAATAGATTAACATGGACGTGAATGAACTGAAGATAAGGTAGAACTGAGAGGTGAATAAAGGGGAAATGTAAGTCTCTCTCTCTCTCTCTCTCTCTCTCTCTCTCTCTCTCTCTCTCTCTCTCGTGAAAAGTATCCTACATATGCGTAGGTGCGTCAGTGCGTGTTTGTGTTATTCACCTACGGTCGTCTGGTGATCACCCAGCCAGCCGTTACCCGACGGAAAGAGCTCAGAGCTCATTGTGACCGATCTTTGGGTAGGACTGAGACCACTCACACACCACACACCGGGACAGCGTGCTAAGCGAACGAACACACCGGGACAGCGTGCTAAGCGAACGAGGGGCTACACATTAAAAGGCACGCCCAATTGCCTCGCCGCGCTCGGGACTCGAATCCGGACCTTCTTGGTTGTGAGCCGAGTGTGCTTATCACTACACTGTGTGTGTGTGTGTGTGTGTGTGCAGAGGTACAGTACATGTGGACAGACAGAAAAACAAGTCGCACAAGACGAGCCTTACCTGCACTACATTCAAAAGGCTCTAGTTGCAGCGACACGGTTTTTCCAGTCTGTTTCTATGGTTCTAGTGACAGATTAACAACTTTTCTACATTATTATCAGGAGAAACACTGTTGAGTGCAAAGCGTTTCAGAATACTAGTTAAAGTGAGATTGTTGAGAGATACGATAGAAGAAACACGAAACTGTGATGAGACTATGAGTGAGTCACCAGCCATGAGGCCCCATGAGTGGTGGCCTGTGTGGCGGTGACTGTGTGGTGTGGTGTGGTGTGGTGTGTGGTGACCCCATGAGTGGTGGTCACTGTTGGTGAACTATGGAGTGGTGTGTGGTGACCCCATCAGTGGTGGTCGGTGGGTGTGGTGTGGAGTGGCGGTGGGCGGCGGGTGGTGCGGTGCCATAGTGGTGCTCATGGGCAGCAGGCTCAGAACCACTCGAGAGACACGTGGTACGTGAGTAAAGTTAATGCCATGGCCTGCACACACATGAGAACGTTGTCCAAGAGGCAGGAGCCACACACGCTCCACCGGCCCCCTCCCCTACCAGGCCGCTGGGGCGCCTTCCCCTGCTTCGCGGGGGACGTGATGGAGCGCTGGGAGAAATCGCGCTCCCGTCCACCCTCAGAGGACGTCCCGCGGGGCTTTCCCCTCCTTTGACGGAGCTGGCGTGGGGCAGGGGTCCGCCTTTGGCCATCCCCCAGGTCACGGTGCGTGACCTTCTTGGCCAGGCTGGCTTCATCGTCGCCAGTTTTATGGGGTTGATGAGTATGCCCCGTTTTTTCGCCAGCCTTTTGTGGAAGGCTGGACTTTGTGTGGCTCGGGGTAGGAGTCCACCTCTGGCCATCTGCCAGGTCACGGTGCGTGACCTCCTGGGTCAGGCTGGCTTCATCATCGCCAGCCTGATGGGGCTGATGAGTATGCCCCTTATTGTCGCCAAACTTTAGTGGAAGGCTGGGCTTCGTGTGGCTCGGGGCAGGGGTCCACCGTTGGCCATCACCCAGGTCACAGCTGGCCTCTGTATCGCCAGCTTCATGGGCCTCATGGGTCTGGCCCTTGTTGTCGCCAGCCTGCTGTGGCAGGCTGGGAGTTGTGTCACTTGCCTGCTGTGGCAGGCTGGGACTTGTGTCAATAACCTGTTGTGACAGGTTGGGCTGTTCTTGGAATGGACTGCTCTCTGGTTCTTCAGGTGCGTTCTCAACCACGCCTGTGTCATCCACGCGCCTTTCATTAAAGAAAACTGCTACGTGGGTATGGCCATGGTCGTCATCGGCGTCGCCTGCCAGCGCGGCCTGGCCTCCCTCGAGGGCGAGGAAGGCAACAGCGCGGCGCCCCACACTGTTGGCCCTTAGTCCCGCAAGCAGTTCTGCTAATGGGATCTCTCGGCGGGCCACGAGAGATTCCCCCGCCAGGAAGTCCAACCTGACGGGTGTCTTGCCCTCCCTTTTAGCCAGCTTGCTGACGTTCATCGCCGTTTCTCGGGCGGACCAATGGTGGCCCGCCCCGCCTCCCGCGCTGGGGAAGCTGAAAGAGGCCAGCAGGCGCTGGCCTCCTCTACGGCGTGGGCGGCTAAGTGTAAGGCGGTCAACACCGCCACACTGGCCGACGACGTGAAGGCGAGCCGCCACCTTTAGTGAGCTTCCTGACAAACCCATCGTTTTCCTTTCTTGATTTTGACACAAATAAAAATGTTCACTCGGAGCGGTTTTGGCAAAGTGTGCTGAAGCAGGATGGTGACTCTACCGCCTGGCTCACTGACTCACCCACCGACTGACTGACAGAGACTGACACACTGACTGACTGACTGACAGAGAGACTAACTAGCCAAGCGACTGAATGACTGACAGACTCGCTGACTGATTGACTGAGAGAGAGAATAAGTGACTGAGTTGCTGGCTGAGAGTGACTGACTGACTCTTTGACTGACTGAAGTGAGAGAGAGAGAGAGAGAGAGAGAGAGAGAGAGAGAGAGAGAGAGAGAGAGAGAGAGAGAGAGAGAGAGAGAGAGAGAGAGAGAGAGAGAGAGAGAGAGAGAGAGAGAGAGAGTTATCTACATCTATCTATTTCCCGAAATGAAGGAAGGATAGCAAAATTTTTCTTTCTCTCTCTCTCTCTCTCTCTCTCTCTCTCTCTCTCTCTCTCTTGCATACTCACTCACCTGAATAGAAGCTTGGAAAATCCGCAGAAACTAGTGTTGGAAACCTTGGTGGTGTAGGTGACTGTCATTTTATCACCAGCAGCAGTGGTAGTCTTGTAGTGGTGGTGGTGGTGGTGGTGGTGGTGGTGGTGATATTTCTGAAAACAAAACAAATAATAGCGGAAAAGAATGAGTGAACATGAGAGAGAGAGAGAGAGAGAGAGAGAGAGAGAGAGAGAGAGAGAGAGAGAGAGAGAGAGAGAGAGAGAGAGAGAGAGAGAGGGGGGGGAAGTGTACCCAAACATTTCCTAGATATCACGATAACAATAACAAACAAGAAAAAAAAAAGAAGAAGACGAAAGAAGAAGGAAAGAAAAGCAAAAATTACTTTCACGCTTGTATTCCTTCTCGTTCATTTCTTCCGCCTTTCCTTGTTCATTTCATCATTCTAACTTTCTTTCTTTCTCCTCCTTTACTTTTTCACTCGTATATTTACTCTGAGTTGCGAGAGAAGCACCAAGTAAAAGGAAGCAGAAGACACACTCACGATGAGAAACCATATTCTGAAACACATGCGCAGCAACTCCAATGTTTTCAAAAGTACTCGTATATCGTTGAAGCTAAACGGGTTTTTAATGGTGTTTTTACGCTTCTAGTGACAGATTACCAAGATTTGCACATTATTAACGGCAGAAACACTTTTAAGAACGCAGCTAAACACCTCTGTGGCCTTTGAAAATAGTCGTGGTGGGAGAGCAAAGCGTTTTTAATGGTGTTTTTATAGTTTTAGTGACAGATTAACAAGATTTCTACAATATTAACAGTAGAAACTCTTTTAAAACCCGGTTAATCATCTCTGTCGACTTTGAAAATAGTCTTGGTGAGAAAGCAAAGGGTTTCAGAATGTGGGTCAAGAGGGAGACCACAGGAACACAGCCAAACCTTCCCCTCTTTCCATAAATGCGAGTCTTCATACCTGGATCTACCTGTCGAAGAGGGGACAGGTGTGTCTCATCCTTACTAACACGAAACAATCACGTTGATGGTGTTGGTGGCGGTGGTGTTGATGGTGATGGCGGGGTTGAGGGGAAGGGGGAGGTTTGTAGGATAGGGAGAGGATAGGGTGGTGGTGGTGGTGGTGGTGGTGAGGAGGAGGAGGAACAACAACAACAAGAAGAACTAGAGCTAAAATAAGAAGATTGGAGGAGGAGAATGGAAAGAACAGAGAAATTGAAAAAGTAGAAGAGGAACAAGACAGAACAAGAAGAAAAAGGAGAAGAAAAGAAATAGGAGATAAAAAACAAAGAAAAGCAAAAACAAGACGAAAAGAAGAATAAGAAAAACAAAAACAACAACAACAATAACAATAACAACAAACAAAACACCACCACCACCACCACCACCAGCAAAACACCCACCTAGCCCTTCTCTCCTCACACCTCCCTCCCTTCGTGACCTCGCGTGCCGGAGCTAAGCCAATCTGCACTCGACACTCGAAGCGCTGCTCCTTTCAAGCGGTAATCAGTTAGATAATGATGCTGGCGTATATTTGGCAGTGATTATAATAGCAGGGTGGTGGTGGTGGTGGTAGTGGTGGTGGGGGTAGTGGATGAGAGTATATATGGTGAGGTATGTTCGTGTTTTTTTTTTTTTTTTTTTTTTATGTATGAGTGACACTGGCCAAGGGCAAACAAAAATCTAATAAAAAAAATGCCCACTGAAATGCCAGTCCCCATAAAAGGGTCAAAGCAGTGGTCAAAAATTGGTGGATAAGTGTCTTGAAACCTCCCTCTTGAAGGAATTCAAGTCATAGGAAGGTGGAAATACAGAAGCAGGCAGGGAGTTCCAGAGTTTACCAGAGAAAGGGATGAATGATTGAGAATACTGGTTAACTCTTGCGTTAGAGAGGTGGACAGAATAGGGATGAGAGAAAGAAGAAAGTCTTGTGCAGCGAGGCCGCGGAAGGAGGGGAGGCATGCAGTTAGCAAGATCAGGAGAGCAGTTAGCATGAAAATAGCGGTAAAAGACAGCTAGATATGCAACATTGCGGCGGTGAGAGAGAGGCTGAAGACAGTCAGTTAGAGGAGAGGAGTTGATGAGACGAAAAGCTTTTGATTCCACCCTGTCTAGAAGAGCAGTATGAGTGGAACCCCCCCAGATATGTGAAGCATACTCCATACATGGACGGATAAGGCCCTTATACAAAGTTAGCAGCTGGGGGGGTGAGAAAAACTGGCGGAGACGTCTCAGAACACCTAACTTCATAGCTGTTTTAGCTAGAGATGAGATGTGAAGTTTCCAGTTCAGATTATAAGTAAAGGACAGACCGAGGATGTTCAGTGTAGAAGAGGGGGACAGTTGAGTGTCATTGAAGAAGAGGGGATAGTTGTCTGGAAGATTGTGTCGAGTTGATAGATGGAGGAATTGAGTTTTTGAGGCATTGAACAATACCAAGTTTGCTCTGCCCCAATCAGAAATTTTAGAAAGATCAGAAGTCAGGCGTTCTGTGGCTTCCCTGCGTGATATGTTTACCTCCTAAAGGGTTGGACGTCTATGAAAAGACGTGGAAAAGTGCAGGGTGGTATCATCAGCGTAGGAGTGGATAGGACAAGAAGTTTGGTTTAGAAGATCATTAATGAATAATAAGAAGAGAGTGGGTGACAGGACAGAACCCTGAGGAACACCACTGTTAATAGATTTAGGAGAAGAACAGTGACCGTCTACCACAGCAGCAATAGAACGGTCAGAAAGGAAACTTGAGATGAAGTTACAGAGAGAAGGATAGAAACCGTAGGAGGATAGTTTGGAAATCAAAGCTTTGTGCCAGACTCTATCAAAAGCTTTTGATATGTCCAAGGCAACAGCAAAAGTTTCACCAAAATCTCTAAAAGAGGATGACCAAGACTCAGTAAGGAAAGCCAGAAGATCACCAGTAGAGCGGCCTTGACGGAACCCATACTGGCGATCAGATAGAAGGTTGTAAAGTGATAGATGTTTAAGAATCTTCCTGTTGAGGATTGATTCAAAAACTTTAGATAGGCAGGAAATTAAAGCAATAGGACGGTAGTTTGAGGGATTAGAACGGTCACCCTTTTTAGGAACAGGTTGAATGTAGGCAAACTTCCAGCAAGAAGGAAAGGTAGATGTTGACAGACAGAGCTGAAAGAGTTTGACTAGGCAAGGTGCAAGCACGGAGGCACAGTTTCGGAGAACAATAGGAGGGACCCCATCAGGTCCATAAGCCTTCCGAGGGTTTAGGCCAGCGAGGGCATGGAAAACATCATTGTGAAGAATTTTAATAGAAGGCATGAAGTAGTCAGAGGGTGGAGGAGAGGGAGGAACAAGCCCGGAATCGTCCAAGGTAGGGTTTTTAGCAAAGGTTTGAGCAAAGAGTTCAGCTTTAGAAATAGATGTGATAGCAGTGGTGCCATCTGGTTGAAATAGAGGAGGGAAAAATGAAGAAGCAAAGTTATTGGAGATATTTTTGGCTAGATGCGAGAAATCACGAGGGGAGTTAGATTTTGAAAGGTTTTGACATTTTCTGTTAATGAAGGAGTTTTTGGCTAGTTGGAGAACAGACTTGGCATGGTTCCGGGCAGAAATATAAAGTGCATGAGATTCTTGTGATGGAAGGCTTAAGTACCTTTTGTGGGCCACCTCTCTATCATGTATAGCACGAGAACAAGCTGTGTTAAACCAAGGTTTAGAAGGTTTAGGACGAGAAAAAGAGTGAGGGATGTACGCCTCCATGCCAGACACTATCTCACTATCTCATCTCAAAAAAATCTTGCTTACGGTCACTGGCTGCTGATTGGTCCTTTCGGTGACGAGGAGCGAGTTACCGGAATGTGACAAAAAACGGAAAGTGGAGTGAGAGATTCTTAAAAAAAAAAAAAGTGGTTTATTTTATCTTTATTTACTTATTCATTTATCTATTCATTTATTTTTCTGATGTATTTTTTTCTATTTATTGTTGTTTTATTTGTTTATTTATTATCAATTTATTAATATATTCACAAGATGCATCGTTGGCAGAGAATTTTTTTATTATTATTTCTTCGTTTTAATACATTCTCTCTCTCTCTCTCTCTCTCTCTCTCTCTCTCTCTCTCTCTCTCTCTCTCTCTCTCTCTCTCTCTCTCTCTCTCTTATGAAGAAGGAACGAAGTAAAAATAAAAAAAAGTGTAGTCCTGTTTTGTATATTTTATTTTTCTGTCTGCTTATTCCAGTGTTTTCACGAGAGAGAGAGAGAGAGAGAGAGAGAGAGAGAGAGAGAGAGAGAGAGAGAGAGAGAGAGAGAGAGACGTGCGCATGTCCAAGTTTTTTATTAAATATCAAAGTGACTCACTACGCCTGCCTGCCTGCCTGCCTCTCTCTCTCTCTCTCTCTCTCTCTCTCTCTCTCTCTCTCTCTCTCTCTCTCTCTCTCTCTCTCTCTCTCTCTCTGCATGACGAATCGAGGGACACAAGTGAGCTGAAGTGAAAAAATAAGACATGATTTCACTGATCTGACAACACAATATTTTTCGCTGAGACGAGAGGAAGGGATGGAGGGAAGAATGGAGGGAGAGAGGAAGGGGGGAAAAAAAGGACGAGGAGGTAGGAAAAAAGGGAGGGAAGTGGCGGGCAGAAGGGAACAGGGAGAGCAAGGGAGAAGAGGGATGAAGTGGGGAGAGGAGGGGATGGACATGAAAATTTGGATGAGGACAGGGAAAAAATGTACGGAGAGAGGGAAAGAGCGAGAGAGAGAGAGAGAGAGAGAGAGAGAGAGAGAGAGAGAGAGAGAGAGAGAGAGAGAGAGAGAGAGAGAGAGAGAGAGAGAGAGAGAGAGACTATAAAATTAATGAAAGCCATAAAAATAACAAGGAAAGCAATGAAATGATAGCGGAAGAGGGATAGAGAAAGAAGGAAATAGAGAGAGGAAGGGAAGGAAAAGAGAGACAAATCAGAGGAGAGAAAAACTAAGGGGAAAAAGGAGTAAACTGAGATGGGTTGTGGGAAGAGGAGAGAAGAGCAATGCAGGGGGATGGGAAGGGAAGAGAGAGGGGATTAGGAGAGGGAGGGAAGCAGAGAAGGGACGGATATTGGAAGGGGGAGGAAGCATGAAATGAAGGGAAGGGAGGGGAACAGATGAAACAGGAAGGGGGTGAAGAGGGGAGGAGAGGGGAGAAAGGGGAAAGGTAATGAGGAAATGAAAGGGAGGGAAGACGGGAAGAGGGAGAAGAGGGGGAGGAGGATTGTATGATGAGAGGAGAAGAGGGAGGGGAAGAGGAAGAGGGGGAGAGGAAGAAGGGAAGAGGAGGAAGAGAGGACGTGGAGTGTTTGAGTCCCAGCTGTTACTATTGATAAGATGCAGATGAATCGAAAGACAGACACACACACACACACACACACACACACACACACACACACACACACACACACGGAGAAGACAGGTGTAGTGATACATGTTTTGACACGTACAAACAGACAAACGAACAGATAAAAACTAATGAACTCGATCATTAAATAAATAGATAAATAAATGAATAAACAAATAAAAACAAATGCAAAAAATTGACTTCATTTATCCACTCATCCACTGAACCATCCACTTGACCACCACCATACATAGCATCCACCCATCCATCCATCCATCCATCCACACACACACACACACACACACACACACACACACACACACACACACACACACACACACACACACACACACACATCCATTCAATCACCCAGTCATCCTCACAACCTTCCATATATCCATCCAACCATCCACTCTTCCATTCTTCCACTCACCCACCCTTACAATCAACCATAAAACCATACAACCATCCACTAATCCACACAACCATCCACACACACAGAACCAACCATCCAACCATCCATAACCATCCACTTATCCACGGACCCACAAAACCAAACACGAATCACAACAACCATACAATCAGCCACCCATCTGGCCAACCATACAGGCAATCACCCATGCAACGAGATACACAGACAGACACACAGACAGACAGACAGACGCGAGGCCAGGCACCACAAGAGACGAGTACCTGAGTGTCAGATGCCAATCAGACACACCTGGCAAAAATAGGAGGAGGAGGAGGAGGGTATGTAAAGGAGAAGGGAAGGATGGTGTGTGTGTGTGTGTGTGTGTGTGTGTGTGTGTGTGTGTGTGTGTGTGTGTGTGTGTGTGTGTGTGTGTGTGTGTGTGTGTGTGTGTGTGTGTGTGTGTGTGTGTGTGTGTGTGTGTGTGTGTGTGTGTGTGTGTGTGTGTGTGTGTGTGTGTGTGTGTGTGTGTGTGTGTGTGTGTGTGTGTGTGTGTGAGAGAGAGAGAGAGAGAGAGAGAGAGAGAGAGAGAGAGAGAGAGAGAGAGAGAGAGAGAGAGAGAGAGAGAGAGAGAGAGAGAGAGAGAGAGAGAGAGAGAGAGAGAGAGAGAGAGAGAGAGAAATTTGTTTAGTTGAATTTTTGACATTTGATATTTTCCTTTTCTTTTTCCATTTCCTTCATATTTTTTTACATTTTTTTTCATTTTCTTGCAATTTCTCATATGCCTCCTTTTTATTCTCTCTCTCTCTCTCTCTCTCTCTCTCTCTCTCTCTCTCTCTCTCTCTCTCTCTCTCTCTCTCTCTCTCTCTCTCTCTCTCTCTCTCTCTCTCTCTCTCTCTCTCTCTGACCATGGCCTGCGTCTTTTCTGGTGCGAAGCTGACTTGCCACGCCTCTCCCCACTCTATCACCAGCCTGAGCTGCCTATTCAGCTCTCTAACGGCTCGCTGACTGTCGGAGCGGCAGTAGGAGCGGGAGAGATTGCAGTCCAATGCGTATGCAAGCAGAGTCGGGATTTGCCGCAGGAGGTCATCGATGTATATGTTCCACAGGATCGGGCCCAACACTGAACCCTGTGGAACTGAGGCCTGTATAGGTAACGGCTGGGATGCCTGTCCATTGATGACTACCCGGAGGGTTCTCCCCTGGAGGTAGTCCTCGAGCAGTGCAAGGAGGTTGCCCTGGATACCCTTGGCGCAAAGCTTTTTTACAAGCCCCGCGTGCCAGACCCTATCAAAGGCCCCAGCAATGTCCAGGGCCACCACAAGAGTATCCAGACCTTCGTCCAGGGCATCCTGCCAGCCTTGGGAGAGGAGGGTGAGGAGGTCCGCTGTTGAGCGGCCAGGCCGGAAGCCAAACTGTCTGTCTGAGAGGAGGCGGTGCTCACTCAGGTGATGACAGATGACACCTGCCACCACCTGCTCCAGCAACTTGCCCACCACGGAGAGCAGCGAGATGGGTCTGTAGTTGCTGGGCTCAGGCTTTGAGTTCTTCTTGTGGGCTGGTACCACTTGCGCCTCCTTCCATATAGAGGGCCACCTGTGCTCCATCAGGCAGGCCCTGAAGACGCTGGTGAGAGGACCTGACAGCTCACTGGCGCAGCGTTTGAGGAGCCGCGGGCTGATGTCGTCCGGGCCGGTGGCTTTGTTCTCCTCTACTTCCCTCATCAGCCGCTCCACCTGTTCACGTGTCACCTGAACATCGACGACGGTGTGGTCTGTTTCCTGAGGGAGGTGAGGTGGACGTCTACCCGGATCAGTGACTGACATCTTCTCTGCGAAAAACTCAGCGAGTAGAGAGTCTCTCTCTCTCTCTCTCTCTCTCTCTCTCTCTCTCTCTCTCTCTCTCTCTCTCTCTCTCTCTCTCTCTCTCTGACCTACTGACCTACTGACCAACAGACTAGCAAAGGGACTGACTAAATTACTCACCGACTGAGTGACTGACTAACTACGTAACTGACTGACTGACTGACTGACTGACTGACTGGCGAGCTGGTGAACTGCCTCAAGCACACACACACACACACACACACACACACACACACACACACACAGGTATACATGCACCCAATACTTTCTATACTTTTTTTAATCAAGGTAAAAGGAGAGAGAGAGAGAGAGAGAGAGAGAGAGAGAGAGAGAGAGAGAGAGAGAGAGAGAGAGAGAGAGAGAGAGAGAGAGAGAGAGAGAGAGAGATTCAAATTGGTCGTTTGAATAGACTCTCCTTAATTACTAAATCCAATCCTATTATACAAGGCAAACACAGCACCACCACCAGGCCTCCGTGCGTAACTCTCACCACTATAGGCCTGCATCTTTCCAGCGATAGGCCTAATGTACTGGAAGGCCTAACAGAAAATCCCAGATGTTTGCCTTTATTATGGTACGACTCACTTTTGCTTACACGGCCCAGTTCATCACGGAAATGCCTCGTAAGATCTGCTAAGGAGGCTGCCTAGTGTTTGTCCTTCCTTTGTGTGTAGCTTCATTCTCATCCTCGTATTTCGTCTAAGTAAATATGCTACCTTGTTTTTACTTTGTTTTCCCGTAACTTCATTCTCATCCTGTTATTTTATCCAAGTAAATGTGCCTTGTTCTTCTTTTGTGTTCCTTTGTATTCCGATGGCTTTATTGTCACACTCTTATTTCGTCTAAGTAAATGTATATTTTTACTTCCTTTGTGTTCCCTTTTGTTTATTTATTTACTCTCATTTCGTCTAAGCAAATGCACATTTTACTTAATATTTCAATCTATGTTAACTATAACTATGAGGTCCATTCTCCGCTGATCTCTTTTACTGGTACACTCTTGAACTCACTTGCTGCTTCTGTATTTCCTCCTGCCTTTGACTTGAACTGTTTAAAGAATGAAGTTTCAAGACAATTCTCCTCGAATTTTGGATAATCCTTTTGACTGCACTCTCTGAGGACTGGCACCTTGAATGGGCCTCTTTTTTTAGGTTTTTGTTGCCCTTGGCCAGAGACGCTCTTACATGAAAGGGAGAAGACAATCAAGAGGTAGATTAGACAAGGAGACAAAAAAAGGACAAGGTTAAAATTTGTTTCCCTGATTCGAACCAGGGACTCTCCATTGTGAGCTAAGCCACCTGCCTCTAACAGGATGCTCCCTTTCTTCGTGCAACAGGGGCTCCGACCTCGGGCAATAAAGCTGGGAACTACTGAAAAAAAAAGGCCTTCTGAAGGTGTCAGTCAAAAAAAAAAAAGTGCCAGTCAAAAAAAAAAAAGAGAAAAAAAGTAAAAAAATCCAAAATTATATTGTGAAGTGTCTTGAAACATACAATACCTACAAAATAACTAACTGACTGACTGACTGACTGACTGACTGACTGACTGACTGACCAACCGAGCGAGTGACTGACAAACCAACTAACCAACCAACTCACTAACCAACCAACCAACCAAACAACCAACTAGCCAATTAACTAACTAACCGACTGACAGGCCGACTGACCGACTCACTAACCTAACAAAAATAAATAAATAAATACTCTGGAATATTTCTGGATCAGGTCTGAACGTTAAACTACCAGACTTCCACAATCTTCATCGCCGCCACCACCACCACCACCACCACCACCACCACCACCATCTGGAATACTGGCAAAAATAACCTAAAAGCTGGTGTAGCAATGTCCGGACAATAAAATATACCCCAGAGAAACTAAGAAACGACATCAAAGCGGATACAAAAGAAAGAAAAAAAAAACACAGATAAAAGGGAAAAAGATTAGCAGGTAAAAATATCAAAGCAAGGAAGAGAAAAACAGCCAAACATGCATGGAAATAGCAAGCATAGGTTACACGCTCACTTGGCAACACATAGGACAGAAAGAAAAAATGGGGAAACTAAAATAGAGAAAAGATAAAAAAAAAAGAAATAATAATAATAATAATAATAATAATGATAAAAATGTAAAGGATAAAAATAGCCATCATATCTGTGTGTGTGTGTGTACTACTGTGCTGCGTCACATCGAGAGCCACACCCTCAGTACACACACACACACAACTCTCTCTCTCTCTCTCTCTCTCTCTCTCTCTCTCTCTCTCTCTCTCTCTCTCTCTCTCTCACAAGGAGGTACATTCCTAATTTCCTTTTGTTATAGTATTTATTTCCTTATCATAGTAATAGCTTTTTTTTTACCTTCCTCTTCGTGTTTTCTCCTGTTTTTTTCATTTAATTTTTTTCCACCATTTCTGGCTAATTAGAAGAAAAACAATAAAGTGTGTTTCCTATTTGTTTATCAACGTAAAACACACAAATGTACAAATACATACAAAAGTTAAATATAAGAAGCAAAAGAACTATTTTCTCACACCTATACCTTCCTTCCACCTTTACTTTCCTTCCTGTATTCATATGCATATTTCTTTCTTTCCCTATTCGGTATTTTTTCCCTTTCAATTTATAAACAGAATAAACAACAATGCCTTCTACACCTTGCTTTCATCTTCTCTTTCTTTCCTCCTTCCTTCTTTTTTTTTGTCCCTTTCATTTTTTTTTTTTGTCATATCTATTTTTTTTTCGTTGTCTGTCTGTGTTTACTTAAATGAGCAAACATTTACACTACTAATTCATTTTGCCTTCCATAGCTATGTATGCGAGTATTATGTATTATGTATAGCCATGCATTTGAAAACGCCTTACTTGTGTTAATGGGATTTGTATGTATGTATGTATGGATGTATGTATGTATGTATGTATGTATGTATTTAATGTAAGTATGCACAGTATTTTTTTTGCCATGTAAATATTAATAGATCGTGTGTGTGTGTGTGTGTGTGTGTGTGTGTGTGTGTCTGTAAGTTAATGGCTTTTATACTAATTGTTTATTAATTATGTTTTAAAACGTGTGGTCAGCAAGTCTGTCTGTCTGTCTGTCTATCTGTCCATCTACGTGTTCATCTATCTATCTGTTTATCTATCTATATATCAATCCACAAGCGTTTATACATATATTTTTTACATATCTATCAATCTACCCATCTATCTACCTATCTATCTGTCTGTCTACCTATGTATCCGTCTGTCTGTGTGTCTGTCTGTCTATCAATACAGAAATGTTAACGGAAAGCAATATTGCAAGCTTTTACAAATTTCATACACCTCTGTAAAAAGAATTGGTATATAAATATTTTTTTTATAAATAAGGAAATGTGTTAGAGCTTGAAACTATCTATCTGTCTATCTGTCTATCTATCTATCTATCTATCTATCTATCTATTATTTATACATTCTTGCAATTCATCTATATTTTTCATCTATTTTATCATTCAATCTATCAATACATATTTCAATTATCAATCTCTCTCTCTCTCTCTCTCTCTCTCTCTCTCTCTCTCTCTCTCTCTCTCTCTCTCTCTCTCTCTCTCTCTCTCTCTTTCTATTTATCTATGCAGCACCAAAT
>NW_026973678.1:1070000-1072500 GCF_035594125.1 Scylla paramamosain | reverse complement strand
CTCTACCTTTTTCTTTCCTTTCTTTTCCTCTTTTTTCTTTCCTTTCCTCTCTTTCCTTTCCTTTCCTCTCTTTTTCTTTTCTTTCCTTTCCTCTCCGTCTTTCTTTCGTCTCTTTTCCCCTCTTTTCTTTTCCTTTTCTTTCCTTTCATCTCCCTTTTTCTTTCCTTACTTTTTCCTTTTTTCTTTCCTTTCCTTTTCTTTCCTTACACCACCTTACCTCACCTAACGTAACCTTTCCCTTCCTTTCCTTCCCTCAAATCAAGTAATACTGTTATTTTAAAGGTGTGTGTTCTGTCTTGTGTTTGTGTCCATCTTTCCGTGTACTAGTGTTTCTGTTTACCTGTGTATTTCCATCTAGTTTTCTGTTCACCTGTCTCTTTCAATCTGTCTATTTTCATCTGTCTACCCGTCTATTTTTACCTGGTCTTTGTTATTTATTTGAACGTCTATTTCTACTTTCATCTATCTGTTTACTTCCATCTGTTTATTTTTTGTCTGTCTACCGCTCTATTTCTATATGTCTATCTGTCTCTATCAATGTAACCTTCTATTTTTCTATGCATGTGTTTCCACCTGCTTGTCCGTCTATTTTCATGTATTTGTGTATTTTCTTATCTCCGTGTCTGTCTATCTAGTTGTCCATTCATATGTATCTGTATAGCTGTATACCTGTTTGTTTTTATCTGAGATTACCTGTTTGTCGTTTCTCATGCTGTCTATTTCTGAAGCACCCTGTTTATTTCTTCTTCTACCTGTCTATTCTTTTTTTCGTTTGTCTTTACTTCCACGACTATCTTTCTATTTATGCCTGTCTGTCTGTCTATTAGCGTCTTAACTAATTTCTGCGGTTAACCCTCTACAAGTTTCTATCTCTATAACAAGCTGTCTAATATATAAACCATCTCTCTACTTCCACGATTACCTGTCTATTTACGCAGCTACCTGTCTTTCTGTGTGCCTGTCTATTCCTATCTGTCAACTAATTTCTGCAGTTACCCCTATAAACATCTATGGCTGTCAAATATCTATACAACAAACTGTGTAGTAACTTATACACCCGTCTATACATTTTCAACCCACTCCATTAGCCTCTATTTATATCTATTTGTCTCACACTCACGTACGTTATCGACGGACGGACGCTGTGGGAAACTAACGCACACACATTTCATCACTTGTTTATACGCTTCCACTATAATATCTGCTTATGAATCGACCCAGTTTATCTCAACGTGTCAAGCGAAGGTGTTTATTTTACGGTACACGATCACACCTGTCCCATCTCACCCCCTCTCTCACCTGCCCCGTCCTGTTTCTCTACGCACTTACCTATTTACATACCAGTCTCTCAAAATGTGCCTATGTTCTATGGTTGAAGGTAAAGAAAGGTAAGATATATTTTCTCATTCTCTACCTTACCTGCCCATCCTGTTTCCCGTTGTCCTTACCTATTCACACACCTGTCTCTCCAAATGTGCCTGTGATTTTAATTCGTCCATGCAAGGTGGGGAATATGTTTTTAAGGGAATATATTTTCATGGGAAGGGAATATTCATTTAAGTGACTCTGTTATTAGTTTGAGTAGCGTAAGTTTCGTTTTGTGATATTATCCAGATTATATGATCAGTATCTGTCTGTAAAAGAAAGTATTTTTGTGTGTAAATCGTAATGGTATTGAATTCTATATATGTGCTTCTTATTTTGCGTTTTTCTTTTTTAATGAGTGGCAATTGTAAAGCCTTCATTGCATACTTATTATAATTTAGACAAAAAAGAAAAGTACAGTAATGTATCTATTAAGCAGAAACGTATCTGTAGTCAATAAAACTATCTACCTATTTATCTATCCTATGGTCGAAGGTAAGGAAAGGTAACGTAAAATCAGGTAATCAATAATTTTCTCACTCTCTACTCTTACCTGTTTACCTATGCGCTCACCTATTTACACACTTGCCACACACCTGTCTCAAGAGTAATGCGCCTCTGTCCTATGGTGCAAGGGAAGAGGAAGGCAAGGTATGGAAAAGGTAAAAACCAGGTAAGGTATATTTTCTCCCTCTCTACCTGTCTGTTTACCTATTCACCCATCTGTTTATATCTATAAGGATGTATGTCTATTTAGTGATGAGAGAGAGAGAGAGAGAGAGAGAGAGAGAGAGAGAGAGAGAGAGAGAGAGAGAGAGAGAGAGAGAGAGAGAGAGAGAGAGAGAGAGAGAGAGAGAGAGAGAGAGAGAGAGGGAGAGAGAGAGAGAGAGGAAAACGATAAGATAGGAGGAAAAAGGCAGGAAGTGAATGAAAAAGGTAGTGAGAAAAAGGAAGAAAGGGAGATAGAAGAGGGAGAAAAGGGAGGGAAAAGAAAAGGGCAGGGAGAAAAAGGAAAAAAGGGAGAGAGATCAGTGAGGAGAATGAATAGAAAGAGAGAAAAGGGAGAAGAAAAAAAGAAAGGGAAGATGAAAATACATCTATTAACAGTTATATTAAAAGTGAGAGAGGGAGACAC
>NW_026973678.1:1045000-1052500 GCF_035594125.1 Scylla paramamosain | reverse complement strand
AAGATGATGATGACTTGACTGAAGAAGATGATGACTTGACTGAAGATGATGATGACTTGGCTGAAGATGATGATGACTTGACTGAAGAAGATGATGACTTGACTGAAGATGATGATGACTTGACTGAAGAAGATGATGACTTGGCTGAAGATGACGATGATTTTACAGTAGTGGATGAAGGCTTGACTGTAGTGGATGAAGGCTTGACTGTAGTGGATGAAGGCTTGACTGTAGTGGATGAAGGCTTGACTGTAGTGGATGAAGGCTTGACTGTAGTGGATGAAGGCTTGACTGTAGTGGATGAAGGCTTAGCTGTAGTGGATGAAGGCTTGACTGTAGTGGATGAAGGCTTGACTGTAGTGGATGAAGGCTTGACTGTAGTGGATGAAGGCTTAGCTGTAGTGGATGAAGGCTTGACTGTAGTGGATGAAGGCTTGACTGTAGTGGATGAAGGCTTGACTGTAGTGGATGGCTTAACTGTAGTGGATGCCGGCTTGGCAGCACTAGATGATGACTTTACTGTAGTGGATGACGGCCCTACAGTAGTGGATGCTGACTTGGTGAGGACAGAGGACAGCAGAGGCGTGCCTGGGCCGGGCACGTAGAACACCCTGCCTGGGTACTTTCTCCCACAGATGCGATCCACCAGGCGCCTTATCCGCTTTATCGGCTTTCTGTAGCGCGCTATCACCCTGTCTCTTTTCCTCTGGGCCCAGTCGAACAGACGTCTCTTGCACGCCCGGTATGCGTCCCTGATCACGAACCCGCACCAGTCGTCGAGAAGGTGGGCCCAGGGCTCGGACTTGACGGAAGGGGACGGTGAGGGCGATACGATGACAGGGGAAATCATCTTTGGGACGGGAGGAGGCGAGTCCACGGGTATCATACGTGCCTTTGGTAACTCTCGCTTGCCGCATTCCGGGCAGAGTTCAACGTCTACTTTTATTTCTGCTTTCCCTGATTCAGTGCTGCCTTTGTTAACGTAACTCTCCTCCACGAGAGTCTTCTCTGGGGACTGAGGCTCGCTCGGTGGACAAGTAGTGGTGTTAAGGTGTTCAAATTCTTGTCGCAGCATGCGACAATGCACCTTCTGCCGCCTCTGGCACTGAGGCACAGGTGGCGTCAGGCTTTCTCTAGGAAGGCGTGGCACTACTGAGGGGCAAGGGAAGGTCCATGGGGAAGTGTTGGCGTTGCCCGCACCTGGCGGGGGGCTCGTGCATGGCAGCGCCCCTCCCCGAACCTTGTTCACAGTGCCAGGCGGGGAACTCGTGCAGGGCAGCGCCCCGCCCTGGGCCTTGTTCACCACACCAGGCGGGGGACCCGTGCTGGGCAACGCCCGGCTCCGAGCTTTGGTCGCCGTGCCTGGCGGGAGACTCGTGCAGGGGAGCGCCCCGTCCCGAGCCTTGCTCACCGCGCTAAGCGGGGGACTCGTGCCGGGGAGCGCCCCGTCCCGAGCATTGCTCACCGCGCCAGGTGGGAGGTTCGTGCAGGGCAGCGCCCCGCCCAGCGCGTGCAGTGCCGGGTCTGACTCCTGCACGCCCCAGTCCAGGCGCACGCCCTCGCTGCTGGAGAGGAGCTGCAGCGTGAGGTGGGCGGGCCCTGCGTGCAGGGCGGCCAGCAGGTCTGCCAGCGTCCCCTGCGTGGTCTTCCTCACGCCGCGGCTCGTCCACGCCCGCAGCTTAAGGGGCGCCTCGGGGGGTAACCTTGCCAGCCCCTTCAAGTCCAGCCTCTTGTGCCCGGTGACATTCCGCCACTCCCCCGATGCCGCCCGACGCCACCCGTCTGCCGGGAAGGCGAAGGCGGCCACCTGGCGGCTCCTCGCCAGCCAGCAACGGCTCGCCCGCCCCACGCTAAGCTGTGCGCGGCGCACCCCCAGGTGGGGCGAGGCCGCAACAGCGGCGCAGCGCACGAAAGACATCCACTCAGTTCTAGGCATGACCACCGACTGACGAGACTCCCCAGGAGAGGGGTTTATATACCCCAACCCGCGGTACCCTGTGGTCACGTGACCGTAGGCCTGGGGTGGTCACGTGACCCCATCCCCAGGGTGATCACGTGACCACACCAGCCCGCTGCGCCCGGTGGTCACGTGATCACACCAAGCCAAAGCCCTTACGGTCTTTCCCCCCTTCTTTTCTTCCACACCCTCCTCCCCCAATACACGCCCCTTATTGATACCCCCCATTCACGCCATTCCCCCCTCACAACTGCCGAAGAAGAAGAAGAACAACAAGAACAAGAATAAGAATAAGAAGAAAAAAACAACAATAACAACAAGAGCAAGATCAGGAACAAGAACAAGAAAAGCAAAAAGATCAAGAACAAGAAGAACAAGAACTAAAACAAGAACAAGAATAAGAATAAGAAGAAAAAACAACAATAACAACAAGAGCAAGATCAGGAACAAGAACAAGAAAAGCAAAAGAACAAGAACAAAAACAAGAAGAACAATAACAAGAAGAATAAGAACAAGAACAAGAAGAACAAGAACAAGAACAAGGAATGGAGGAGGAAGTCAGTCATTACAATACATTGTTGTGTTTGAATACAAAGGAAGGAGAGAGTCAGACACTGGAGGCAGTGATCCTCATCAGCCCCACCTGAAACCCTTGACTTGTGTGGCCAGGTGTGGCCAGGAACACGTTCTGATCACACACACACACACACACACACACACACACACACACACACACACACACACACATTCTTTCTAATCTGACAGTGTCACCTCTCGTGATTGCCGTGTGATTGATTTCCTTGCAATAATGGTTCAGTATTTACTTTATCAGATCCATTCAGTATTTCAAAAGGTCAGTTCATCCTTCGTTTGGTGGGAGAGAACAAGTGTGGCCGCTTGAGTCTCTTGGTGGCCTGAGTGAGTGTCGCAGTGTCTTGATTGCTGCTGGCGATTTGTGATCAGTATTTCCTGAAGTGAAGCCTGACATCATATTTGCCTTTTTGCCAGCCGCTGTACACTGACCGCTCATTTGTAGATTTGCTTATGTTAATCTGTGGCAGGTCTTGTTCTTGCTTAACATTATCGAGCTTTTGACCGCTCCTGGTACTAAAGATTTTATTATCATCACCAATATGCATAACTGTGCATTTCTGTACGTTGCAGGACATCTGCCATTTCATTAGTCTGTTAAGGTACTCCTGAATCTTACTGCAGTCTTCATCGCACGATGCCTTGCCACCTCACGTTGTGTCATCTGCGAATGTCGCTACTTTTGACGTAGGATCACTTCCTAAATCATTGATATACTTTCTGAGGGTTGTGCAACATTAACAAGAGAATTAATAGAAGGTGCTATCAAGGTCAGTTTTAAGCCTATTTGACCAATTTGATCAAATTTCGTTCCGCACCTTAATGGGCTCCGCGCCAGCGGCGACAGTTACCGCTTGATGCCTTTTGTGTATTTTAAGAGGAATAAACCACTAATGAAAACGTGAAATGTAGAATGAGAAATTATTATTCCTCACATTATGGATTTATTATGCATACTATATTAACAGAAAAGTGTCGTCAGGTCACTTCTGTCAACAACCGAAATGTTATGTCTTTCAACCTAGAGTTTGTCTGTGACTGATTAGGTTACTCTGCGAACAAAAGACGTTTTCTCTCATTCTTTTAAGGAATGAGAGAAAACGGGTACATTGTGTAAAGATTCTGTTTTCATCACATGAGTATCATTCCTCTTTGGATATATCGTGTTTTGTTACGTTTTTAAGGATATATTGTGCTGTAACAACATAATTTTACAAAACATTAGTGTACAGAAAAAAAAATGGAAACAGCAAGAGTGGGCTGATTATCAATCTCAATGACATATGACAGTGTAAGTATTGTGAGTCTCGGAACACGAAATAATGATTGGCGAGTGATCAACTGGTTCAGAATATACCAATTATTTATCGTGCTCCATGGATATTTATATTTATTTAGTACATGAAAATGATATAACAGTGTTAGAGAGTGTTTGGGATATCGTGGAGAACTGTACAAAATTAGCCATGAAAATGGAAATATCTCTAGCCTACGATCAGCTGTCATCAATGTAAACAATGCTTCAAAAATGGCTTGTGAGTGGAACAGCTGATTCAGAATATATTGATTATTTTTTGTGTTCCATGGATACTTATCTATTCATATGTATTTATATTTATATAACCTGCTACAATCACATGTTTGTAATAAATGTAAACACCCTAGTGCAACTCACAAACTAAATAAATGCTGCTGGCTAGATCACCTCATTCATTATATATATATATATATATATATATATATATATATATATATATATATATATATATATATATATATATATATATATATATATATATATATATATATATATATATATATATATATATATATATATATATATATATATATATATATATATATAGTTGATGATAATGATATGACAGTGTTAGTACTCAGAGAAAAAGACTACATAAAGAATATGATGAAATTGGCCATGGAAATTACGTTGGAATTTTAGTTGTGTGTGTGTGTGTGTGTGTGTGTGTGTGTGTGTGTGTGTGTGTGTGTGTGTGTGAGTGAGTAGTGGCCCTCCCTCCCACCAGAAGCATTTCTCGTCAGGCCAGGAAATTAGTTTTATCTGTATTTTTACAAAATTTATATATCTAAGCGCTTTGCATATATTTTCTCTTTCCAGATTTTAAGTAACTAGATAAAATATTTAATCATCTATTTGCATAGATGAATGGGAAAACATTGCGGTGTGATATTTACTATGATGTTCTGTGCACTTAGGAACTCTGAAATTTTCGGACAATACTTCTTATGACTTTTTTTTTTTCTTTTTAATATTGAAGTTGTTTCCTTCTTTCATCCTCCAAACTTGCTTCCTTCTTTCCCCTTCTTCTTCTTCCTTCTTCCTTCCTTCTTGTTAATACAATTTTTTTTATATAATGAAGTCATTGTCTTTGCTATATATATATATATATATATATATATATATATATATATATATATATATATATATATATATATATATATATATATATATATATATATATATATGTTTATTTATTTATTTATTTATTTATTTATTTATTTATATAAAGGCCTTGCATCATGGCAAGCACAAGCAGAGATCGAGACAAAAGGGTAAATATTTAAGTGGCAACCGGAAACGAGCACTTGCCAAGGCTAAGGTAGCTGAAAATCAAAAACATAGAGGTGCTATCAAAAATTGTTCGTCACTCCACCTTTGAAGCGCCCATGCATTGAGGATGAAAACACAAAATCTATTCAGAAAATGACGATATAGCCTTGAGTCCAATTATAGTTGATAAATACAATAATAACGAATTAGAAAAGGATGACGCACCTGTGAATCAAACTGAAGGCGATCTCAGTGCACCAGAAGACAGTGCCAAAACAGAAAGCTTACTTATGACCGGGAAAAAAACAAGCCCAAACATCAGGCAATGATAGATCACACATGAGTACAGGTGTAATTAACATGTATGATGACCCAAACAATTGGCCAGCAGATATAGATAAAAATGTAAGAGATTATTTAACAATGAACGGTCCTCCTAATATTCCAGTGAACAGCTTTACGAGAAATGGAAAGGGATTGTGTTTTTCAAAGTAAGAGGAATCTTCTAAATGGGGAGAGTGTTGAAAGACCTTGGACTGTATACTCTCAGTCTGCTGATACAATGTATTGCTTTTATTGCAAACTTTTTAGTAGGACACAACCAGTGCATTATCAACAAGTGATTCAACAACTGGTCTAATCTTCATACAAGGTTATGTGAGCATGAAAATCAAAGAACCATTTGGAAGCCACATGAAGTTTGTGGGAGTTACACCAAACACTTTGTAGTGGACAGACAATTGACAAAGAGCGTGAACAAATCGCCAATGAACATGCAAAGCACTGGCACCAAGTATTCAAAAGGTTAGTGGCAGTGGTGAAGTTTCTTGGTGAGAGAAATTTAGCATTTAGAGGAACAGAAGAAAATGTTTGTAATGAGAGTGTGCACAAAGGAAAGTCTTTAGGTCTTGTGGAGCTGCTTGGAAAGTGTGACCCTGTTCTTGACACACATTTGCGAAAAATCTAAACCCCACCAAATTCACAATCACTGTTTAGGAAAAGATACTCACAATGAACAACTAAGCATCATGGCTACAGCTGTTTTGAATGAGATATTCAACGTTTAAAAACAGCTAAGTACTACGCCATTGTTCTAGACTGCACACCTGATAGGAGTCACCAAGAACAAATGTCTCTAACGACCAGGTAAGTGTCTGATGGTAACTTGGCTCCTTCAGGTGTTTATGAACATTTCATGAAGTTTATACAAGTTGAAAGTAGCACAGGAGAAGATTTATATCAAACATTATTAAACACATTGAAGGCATTAAATGTAGAAGTGCAAGACATTGGAGGCCAAGGCTAAGACAACGGTTGTAACATGAAAGGTCACACATGTGCAGTACAAGCACGACTGTTCAAGGATAATTCAAGACCATTTTTTGTCCTCTGTGCATGTCACAATTATAACCTTTCACTCGGAGATGTAGCCAAGCCTTGTCCTGATGCTATAATAACGTTTTGTGGCTCTTGCAAGTGATCTACGCATTGCTCTCATTGTATGTAAGAGTCTCTCTCTCTCTCTCTCTCTCTCTCTCTCTCTCTCTCTCTCTCTCTCTCTCTCTCTCTCTCTCTCTCTCTCTCTCTCTCTCTCTCTCTCTCTCTCTCTCTCTCTCTCTCTTTATAAATAGATTATAAATAAAGATAATATATAATATAAATAAAATATAAATATAATATAAATAAAAGATATTTATAAATAAAGATCTATCTATCTCTCTATTTCCAGGTCGTATAGTCAAACTGTCGTTGCTTTGTTAATGAACGTCTCTCTTTCTCTCTCTCTCTCTCTCTCTCTTGCTATCATAGTTGCATCTGTCCTCGCCTCCTTTGTTTCTCCTCCCTATCTCCATCATTCTTTCCTTTGTTGCCTTCTTCCTCTATTTTCTCCTCTCTTTCTCTCTCTTATTCATTTATTCGTTCCTTCCCTTTAATATTTGGTTTCTCTCATCTCTTTATTCATTCATTTATTCATCAATTTATTCCTCATTGTTTTCTGTTTTTTTTTTCTTCTCCTTCTCTCTTTATTTATCCATTTGTTCCTCACTGTTCACTGTTTGTGTTGTTGATGTTGTTGTTGTTGTTGTTGTTGTTTTTGTTGTTGTTGTTCTTTCTCCACTTCTTATTCTTCTTTTTTCTCTATTTACATATACAAATTGTTGTTGTTGTTGTTGTTGTTGTTGTTGTTGTTGTTGCTGTTGCTGCTGCTGCTGCTGTTGTTGTTGCTGTTGTTGTTTCTCTCTCTCTCTCTCTCTCTTTCTCTCTCTCTCTCTCTCTCTCTCTCTCTCTCTCTCTCTCTCTCTCTCTCTCTCTCTCTCTCTACAACAACAGCTTCAATATCTATTCCAATAGTAAAGATTCT
>NW_026973678.1:1022500-1030000 GCF_035594125.1 Scylla paramamosain | reverse complement strand
AATTGTTGAGGAAAAAGTGACGGTGTACTGAATTGTCCTCTTGCTGTCTCGTTTTTGTTTGTTTGTTTGTTTGTTTGTTTGTTTATTTGTCTGTTTATCTATTTATTTATTTGTTTGTTTATTTTAATTTTCTGTTGAAATGTAATGTAGATATTGCGTAATAACATTCACCTTCATCCACACTTTCTTCATCCCACTGAATTGCGACAGAGAAAGATCAAAGTGTCCTCGCAGAAGTAAATGAAAACACCACGCCGTGCATTGCAGTCGCCGCCTGTGAGCGGCGTCACACACTAAAAATTCTAATACCACAATTACTCTAATGGAAACATTGCGATGAAAGTGCGACAGATATAACGCTTTACTGAACTGTGAGCAGGAGAAATATCAGTTAAGTAGAATTACTGTTTTGTTTTGTTGCATGATGTGAGATTATTCTGTGAAGTTTTTGCGAAGTTTAGTTCTACTTTTCGTTATTTTTTATTGTGCAGAATAAGTGCACGAGAGACAGAGAGAGAGAGAGAGAGAGAGAGAGAGAGAGAGAGAGAGAGAGAGAGAGAGAGAGAGAGAGAGAGAGAGAGAGAGAGAGAGAGAGACTGAAAGGAAAACTAATTTACTCACAAAACGAACAAACCCAGACTCCCTCTCTTCCCTCATCAGAGACACAGGGAATCAAGTGATGACGAAGGACATCACTTAATGAATGGTGATGAGTCAGCGGCCAGCACTGCCAACACCACACTCGCCTGCCAGGTTCGCAACAGCAAGAGTGTGGCTAAACCTTCTACCTTTATACAGCAGACTGATTGGGTCGTTTTCTGGTGAGTGTTGAGGCCTGTGGTGGAAGCCTCGGAGATCCCAACCATCAGTATTCGCATGGACAGGGTGGTGCTTACTTTGATTTCTTCTTATTATAATTTGATAGACAAAATGAAAAGTGACGCTCTTGAGAAAACTGAGATGCATGGCGTGTGTGAGGTGGAGGCTGGCGACGCCCCCACACGCCAAGCCGCTGAAGGTGAAGGTTTCGGTACAGAAGCGTGGCTGGTGGTGGCGCTGCGTGCCGCGAGCCTCCTTTAAGCAGGTGGCGGTCTTCCCCTTCCACGGGGAGGAGTACTACATGACAACCCCCAAGACCTACACCTCAATGCCGGCAGCCATGGACATGGGCCGCCTGCTGAAGGCGCGCCACAGGTCAGGGGGACGCCCTGGTCAAGATCGTTCTGACGCACAGCCCGAGGGAAGGTCGTCACCTTCAGGCCGGTGGCGGACTTCATGCGGCGGCTGGGCAAGGGAGAGACCGAAGACTTTGTTTTAGGCCTGACCATTGACGATGGGAACAAAAAGGCGCCTGAACAGCAACACAAACAAGACGACGCCTGTGAAACCAATGAACGGAAAGGAATGGTGGAGAAGACTCCCTGGGTTGGAAAAATGTGTCCGAAGTGTCCGCTATGCACACTGCCGTTCTGGGACCTCCTGCAGGCCTGGGAGGCCTCTGCCAGTGAAGCCGCCGACCGAGATGGACACCTACGTGGACATCCTGTCGGCGGAATGCACGGTGCTTAAGACGGAGGCCAGGGTGCTAGTGAAGGAGAAACAGAGCTCCGTCTCAGAGCTGGCTGCCCTGAAGGCTGAAATGGCACGGATGGAGCAGGAGATGGACCGTCTTGAGGCCTCGTGGGGCCAGTGACCTCATGGAAGAAGGTGAAGGAGAGCCGAGTCTCGAGCTGGGAGGAATGGAAGAGGAAGATTGCGGCTCCAGGAATGAAGAGGAATGGAGGGAACTGCTTGGTGATTACAGTGCAGAAGAGAAGTCCTACGAAGATTGCTTCACTCTGGATGAAGGGCACGAACACTGGAACAGAGAAGATTGTAAGGAGGAAGGCAGTGACGGGGAGAAGGAGGCGGAGGCGGAGAAGTGATGAGCACATCCAGGAATGGAAAAGGCATGAGTCTAACCCCAGCATGTACCGCGCCCTCTCGCTGCTGCGGCGCCCACAACGCCCCCCCACTGAGGCGCCAATGGAAAACATAATATAAGGAAGAAAATTGAAAAAAAAAAAAAAAAATACAAATAAGAAAACAAAAAAAAAAGATATAGTCTTAAGTTTACGTAGTTAAGTAGTACTAGAAAGTGAATCAGAAGAAAACATGAAATATAAAATAAGAAAATTGAACAAAATATGAAAAAAAATTAAGAAAATACAAAAAAAAAGTTCTAGTTGTAAGTTTACGTAGAGTAGAAAGTAAAGCAGGAGAAATATGAAAAATAGAAAATAAAAAAAGAAAAAAAAATAGAAAATACAAAAAAAAGTTTTAGTTGTAAGCTTACGTAGAATAGAGGAAATATGAAATATAAATAAGAACATTAGAAAATACAAACAACAAAATTTAAAAAAGTTCTAGTTGTAAGTTTATGTAGAGTAGAAAGTAGAGAAGAAATTAAGAAGAAACTTAAATGGATAAAAGAATACTCATAAGGAAATGATAAAAACGTTCTAGCTGTAAGTTTAGAGTAGAAAATAAAATAGAAGGAATATAAATTATAAAAAGGAGAGAGAAAAACAAATAAAAATACAAACGAAAAATTATTTGTCTGCAGTGGAAAGTAAAATAGAAAAATAAAAAAATAAATATATAAATAAAAAGATCTATTAGTAAGTTTAGGGTAGAAAGTAAAACAAGAAAACAGAAAAAAGAAAAATATATAAATCAGGAAAATAAATGAAAATTCAAACAAAAAAACAAATGTTTACACATCTATGTTGTTAGTATAAATTTTACTTGTACGTTTAGAGTATAGATAATGGAAAAAAAATATATATAAAAAGATATATAGATAAAAATCAAAACAAAGAAGGTGCTAGGAAACGTCTCAATGTTTTAATTGTATGTTGTATAAGTAAGGTAACAGTATACATAAAAAAAAAACTCCTTTGTAATGCTTTATGGTAGTTGTAAGTTTAGAGTTTAAGTTCAACACACAACTGGCAGCAAAGGTGGTAGTGGTGGTGGTGGTGGTGGTGGTGGTGGTGGTGTTCCTCTGGACAGGGGTGTTGCTGGATCGGGGAGAGCAGGAATGGTCACCCTCCCTCAGCTGTGTTGTCTTGCTCATAACAACATAACACTAACAAAACGTATATTGGTAACAATTTTCGTCACATTAACATTGTTTCACCATAACGTAATATACCCGTAAATTTATTGCAGCTGAGGAATTGGCCTCTGGTAGACTTTTTTCTTATTTGTATAGTGGTGGTTATCTTACTACTACTACTACTACTACTACTACTACTATTGGCAATGATAATAAGGATAATAGGAAGAGCTTACGGCCTTCCAGGCAGCAAGGCAGATCCCCTCACAGTGACGCAGCACACGGCGCGTGGTCTGCTCGCACCAGAACAGAATAAAGCTGGTAATGTTCCAGAAATATTTCAGCCATCACCTGAGCCGCGGTTTGTTTGCATGTTGAGGTGCAGTAAGTAATGCAGGCTTGATTCAGAATGGTGCCAGCACAACCGCCACTCCACGGAGTTTCGCGAGGGGAAATGTTTTGATGAGGCGACTCCAAGACGAACACAGTGCCTCAGCCTCCAAGATGATGAAGCGTGAGTTGTTGTGCGACCAGTGTTTGTGTGTTACGAGGTTGTGCCGTGTGGGAATACAGTGTTGCTCAGCACTGCGTGTGTCAAGGCAGCACTGCATTGGTGGAGTTGTTCATGAAGGAGCAGTAATGACCGCCAGTCACACCAAATGTGGCTTCTTAAAGAGATAGTCAGAGGGAATATCATGACTGCAATTATTTTGTTAGAGTAAATATATCATATTGGAAAAACTGCTGCATGGACTCTTGTACAACGCCAGTGTGGACCCGCGATGCTGAGTGTGGACATGGCCTCACTGAGGCGTGGAGTCTTGTACTACACCAGTGCAGAGCCACGATACTGAGTGTGGACGCGACTTCACTGAGGCGTGGAGTCTTGCACAACACCAGTGTGGAGACGCGATACTGAGTGGATGCGGCTTCACTGAGGCGTGGAGTCTTGCACAACACCAGTGTGGAGCCGCTATACTGAGTGGATGCGGCTTCACTGAGGCGTGGAGTCTTGCACAACACCAGTGTGGAGCCGCTATACTGAATGGATGCGGCTTCACTGAGGTGTGGAGTCTTGCACAACACCAGTGTGGAGCCGCTATACTGAGTGGATGCGGCTTCACTGAGGTGTGGAGTCTTGCACAACACCAGTGTGGAGACGCGATACTGAGTGGACGCGGCTTCACTGAGGCGTGAAGTCTTGCACAACACCAGTGTGGAGCCGCGATACTGAGTGGACGCGGTTTCATGGAGGCGTGGAGTCTTGCACAACACCAGTGTGGAGCCGCGATACTGAGTGGACGCGGCTTCATGGAAGCGTGGATCGTGTGGCGCGTTGTGCTCTCCTAGAACACTCATTCAGGGCGAGGTGACCTGCAGCTCTATTCTCTCTCTCTCTCTCTCTCTCTCTCTCTCTCTCTCTCTCTCTCTCTCTCTCTCTCTCTCTCTCTCTCTCCCTCTCCACAGCCTCGCGTCATCCGGCACTCGCTCATCCATGTCCAACACTGGTTCTGAATTTTACAGCTGATTTTTTCCCCCTTTTATGTTCGCATTTTGCTTTTCGCCATCGTTATTTCCACCCTCCTGTTGTTTTGGTGATGGCGGTGATGCCGATGGTGATGACGGTGTAGTACACGGACTTTTTACGTACAAACACGAGGTACTCAAATACTGGTGGTGAAATACTGACTAAATTGCAATACATTGTATTGGAACTCAGTACTAGGGATGTAGTAGTTTATAGTTCAAGTATTTTCTCGAAGGGAAATATTGCGAAAAAATTTAGCCATCTTGCAAGTTGGTGACTGAATAGTTTTTCGATTTTTTGGTAACGCCGGATTCTCTTTCCTGTCACACACCAATGCATAAATTAGTTGTGTTCGAAGGGAATTTTTGTCAGACATTTCGCTTCCTTCACCTCGGCAATGGAGGCGCTTGTTGGTCCCAAGGGAACAGCGAGCTTCATGCCGAGGTCTTCAGTATTGCAGCAGTGACCCTTGAAGTGTCTCTCTGACACACATAATCTCTGCAAGATAGACTTATGTACTGCAGTGAGCTTCCTAACTCTTGACCCTGCAGTGGAATGTCGGCTTCTGAATGAAGACACGACAGGTAGATGTATCAGCCTTGCCTCCCATCCCCAGCAGGAGGAAAAGGCGCCGCGCGGACACAAAGTAATCTGGTCAAACAGTGGATGAGAGGAATGTCGCCCCTGCGTGTGGTGTATGCCAGGGTCGCCGGTGTGCCGCGGTGTTACCTAGAGGTGATTCATGCACGAGTCAGGATTATTGCTCGCAGGAGATGTGGCGTCCTTATTTCGCAGCGAAGAACGTGCGCTTACCAAACACGGGAGAAGCATCCTTGTTTTATGTGAGAGAGAGAGAGAGAGAGAGAGAGAGAGAGAGAGAGAGAGAGAGAGAGAGAGAGAGAGAGAGAGAGAGAGAGAGAGAGAGAGAGAGAGAGAGCAAACGGCAATTAGTATAGGGTGTAAAAAAAGTTACATCAATGGTGGAATGAAGATTTAGAAGACAGGGAATGATGAGAGGAAGAAGAGGGAGTGACGATAAAAGAAAGGTGGAGAGAGAGAAATGTGAGAAGTGACAGATGAGATGTGGAAGGAAGAAAAAAAAAGAAATTAGGAAGAAAGAAGGGAAGAGAGGGAGGGAGGCAGGAAGGAAGGGAAGAAGGCGAGGAGGAGGAGGAAAATGACTGTTTACCTCTCATTAGGAAACGAAGAGGAGGAGGTAGAGGAGGAGGAGGAGGAGGAGGAAGAGGAGGAAGAGGAGACAAATGTTAGTTATGATGGTATCCCATTCTTCTTCCTCCTCCTCCTCCTCCTCCTCCTCCTCCTCCTCCCTCCTCCTTCTCCTCGCCCTCCTCCACCTTTAAATTATTTACCTAAACTTCAAAATTATTACCGTCATTTTTTAGTAATTACTCTACCACAATAACAAGTAATGGTCATAAAGTAAGAAAGAATTAAAGATACAGACTCTCTCTCTCTCTCTCTCTCTCTCTCTCTCTCTCTCTCTCTCTCTCTCTCTCTCTCTCTCTCTCTCTCTCCTCTCTCTCTCTCTCTCTCTCTGAATAATTTTTGAGCAGAGAGAGGTGAAAATAGTTGGTGGACTTGAGTGTGTTACTGGCCTTAATGTTTCACTCAGTGTTTATCGTCTGGCGAACAGAAGATAAAGTAAATAAAGCAATATATTATGAATTGTAATATATATCAAGGTAATATCTCACACTTGTAATTGAATAGAAATATATGGATGCGATCATGCGATAAAAGAGGATAAAATAAAGAAAGAAAACGAAATGTGAAGGTAATTTTTACTTGTTTGATTTTCTATGTTTTGTATTTTATTATCTCCCCCTCTCTCTCTCTCTCTCTCTCTCTCTCTCTCTCTCTCTCTCTCTCTCTCTCTCTCTCTCTCTCTCTCTCCCTTGTTCCTTTCTTTGGTTCTTATTATTATGTTTACGTTACTAAATTACGTTTTCCTTATTTTTTTTTTTATTTCCATTACCTGTATTTTTGGTATTTAAAAATGTACATGTATTTTCTGCCTCTTTCACTGTTTTTTTTTTTTTTTTTTTTAATTAACAAAATATCCATCCTACTCAAACTTTGCCATGCACTTTTTCTTTTTAATTTCCTGCACATGTTTTCTGTACATAATTCATACTTTGCTCATTTGACAATTTTTTAATCTCCATTCCCTCCTACATATTTCATCTTCCTTACTCTGTCCTCCTCCTCCTCCTATTCCAATTTTTATTCTCCATTCCCTCCTACATATTTTATCTTCCTTACTCTGTCCTCCTCCTCCTCCTATTCCTCCTCCTCCATCTTCAACTTCATTACGCCCTCCACACATTCTTCTCCTCGTTCCATCACACCTCTTATCTTTTCCCTCTCGCCAGACACACGTCCTCTTTATTCATTTCACAACACCGTCAACACAATTTGTATAATTCCATGGCAGTTAAGAAATGGAGAAAATAAGAAAATGACTAACCTTAATGAACATAGTTTCTAATGTTTGCTAGAATTATGAGGAAAACACCTTTGGAAAACCTTAATAACCTCCACTACAGCCTGATAAAGATAGTCGAAATAAGAAGACGAAATGCTTCATAATGCAAACCTCAGCCTGATATCTCTTAGCGAACGAGGAACACAAAGCAAGGTGGATAAGTAAATGTTGACAAAAATGGTAAGAATGAACTCAGGTAATCATCATTGTGGGGTCTAACAAAACATGGCTAAATATGTCTGAAGCCAATGTGACATGGCTTATTGCGCCCAAAGCACCCAGGGATGAATATGATGATGATGATGATGACGATGATGACGATGATGACGATAGCAATACTAACCGTCAAATGTTCGCCCCACACAA
>NW_026973678.1:1010000-1012500 GCF_035594125.1 Scylla paramamosain | reverse complement strand
GGTACAACCTGCAAAACAAGACACAGGGTGAGTACTGCAGGAGGAGGAGGAGAAGGAGGAGGAGGAGGAGGAGGAGGAGGAGGAGGAGGAGGAGGAGGAGGAGGAGGAGGAGGAAAAGGACAGGTTGTAGGTGTGTGTGTGTGTGTGTGTGTGTGTGTGTGTACGCGCGCACTAGATGAAAAGAGAACGGCATACATAGATTCATAAAAAAAGAAAAAAAAAAGGGAAGCGAACGATAAAATATTGATGTATTTTAACTAACTACTCGTTCTTTAAACACTCCATTCCACCATACAGGAAAATCTAACCTTTTGTCCTTATGTCACAAGAAACGAGATTAAGTGAAAATGAGGCAATTAGTAATGGTGGAGATGCAGAGGAGAGGAAAGGAGAGGAGAGCAGTGAGAGAGGAAGGTAGACGGAAGGAAAGGAGAGGATAAGTAGAGAAGACATGATACTTAGGAAAAACTGGAGAGAGAGAGAGGAGAGAGAGAGAGAGGGTATACGATGGAGAGAGAGGAGGAGGATGGAAGGCAGGGAAGGAAGGAAGGAAAAAAGAGAGGGAAGGAAGGAAGATATGATTTAGAAACAAAGGAAAGATGAGGGAAAAAAAAAAAACAGATGGATGAAAGATGGAATCAAATGAAAAGGAAAAGGAGAAAAAAATAGAAAAAAAGGGAGGTGAAAGAAAACAAAAGAAGAATAAAAAAATAAAAGGAAAGAAAAATACGTAAAGAGAGATGAAGTATAGAAAGAGATGGAGAAGAAAAGGAGGAAAGAATCGAGAAAGGAAAAGAGATAAATATAAATGAAGAAACGAAGAAAAGGAAGAAGAAGAAGAGAAAGATGAAAACAAAGGGAGAGAATGGGAAATGGGAAAAAGGCGAGATGCAAAGAGTGACAGGAAATGAAAGGGAAAGGAGAGTTTGCAAAGAAAGCGAGTGAGGGAGAGGGGAAAAGAGACACGAGGGAATCAAGGAAGGAGGGAATTAGAGGAAGACCTGAAGTGAATGAGTGAACACCAGACACAAGTAACAATAACAATAAGTAAGAACAAGTAACAATAACAATAGTATTTCACGTCACCAAAGAAAAATATGGGTGTTATTTGTTACATACTGCTAAAATAACTACTACTGCTGCTCCTCCCCCTCTTCCTCCTACTGCTACTACTATTACTACTACTCGTACTACGTAATACCACCACCATCACCACCACTTACTTCTCTATCCCTCCTCATCACCACTGCTACCACTACCACCACCACCACCACTAGCTTCCCTCTCCTCTTCCCACCACCACCACCACCACTACCTACACCCCTCCCCCCCACCACCACCACCACCACCACCACTAGCACTAGCACTAACACCCCCCTCCCCCTACCCTGCAGGCCTGGCACTGAGGGGCGGGTCCACCATGATGGCCTCGCCTCTCAATGTCAAGAGTGAGGAGGTGATGAGCCCAGACTGGTCAGCGTTGTACCTACAGGTGAGAGAGAGAGAGAGAGAGAGAGAGAGAGAGAGAGAGAGAGAGAGAGAGAGAGAGAGAGAGAGAGAGAGAGAGAGAGAGAGAGAGAGAGAGAGAGTATAAAGGTTCATTTACTGATGGAAAATGCATACAACAAAAGACTCTCTCTCTCTCTCTCTCTCTCTCTCTCTCTCTCTCTCTCTCTCTCTCTCTGTTAACCCATGATCTACCCACCACTCCCTCCCTCTCCCACTCTCTCCTCTTCTGCCCCACTCATCCACACCCACCCGCTCCCTCTCCCTCTCTCCCCCCTCTCTGTCTCTTCCTCCCGCCCCTCTCTCCCTCCCGCCTTTCCAAACAAGATGGTTGATAGATTAACTTCCGGATTGATCTTTTTATTAGCGAGGACGGGAAGCCACCAACCCGCCGACCCCCGATTGTGGTGATAGTGGTGGGGGTGGTGGTGGTGGTGGTGGTGATGAATTGTGGTAGTGACTGGTTGTAATGAATGATGATGGTGGTGGTGGTAGTTTGCGTAATTGTGGTGGCAATGGTGGTGGTTGTACTATGCTGAGTGTGTGTGTGTGTGTGTGTGTGTGTGTGTGTGTGTGTGTGTTAATGAACTGTGGCAGTGATAGTGGTGATGGTGGTGATGGTGTTCTATGTGCAAAATTGTGGTAATATTTGTAGTAATAGTGGTAATTAAGTACAGTAGCAGACAGTGGTGGGTTGGTACTATATATATATGGTGGTGATGGTGGTGGTGGTGGTGGTGGTAATAGTAGTGGTGATTTAATGGAAGTCGATAAAGGTGTGACGTGTATAGAAAATGGTGGTGGTGGTGGTGGTGGTAGTAGTAGTAGTAGTAGTAGTAGTAGTAGTAGTAGTAGTAGTAGTAGTAGTAGTAGTAGTAGTAGTAGTAGTGTTGCTTTTCTTGGTTTCATGGTTGAGAGAGAGAGAGAGAGAGAGAGAGAGAGAGAGAGAGAGAGAGAGAGAGAGAGAGAGAGAGAGAGAGAGAGAGAGAGAGAG
>NW_026973678.1:980000-1002500 GCF_035594125.1 Scylla paramamosain | reverse complement strand
CTGCCTGAGTGAGGGATGTCACGCACCACCCACTGAGAACACCACCTTAGTTTTTTCCTCGCACCATTTAATTTAATCTACTATCTGGGGATTTGTACCTTCAGTGGGCCTTTCTCAGACTTGTTATTACCCTGCGCCAGAGAAGTGGTTCAAATTTTCTTGCGTGGAACAGCAACACCTGATGTCATACGTCAAAAAAAAAAAAAAAAAAAAAAAAAAAAAAAAAAATATATATATATATATATATATATATATATATATATATATATATATATATATATATATATATATATATATATATATATATATATATATATATATATATATATATATATATGTATAAAAAATTGCATAGAAATACTAGTAATGTTTAAAATAAAAGGAAAAGTAACAAATAAAATATAGCTAAAGTTTTAAGACATCAAGAAATTAAATCTAGAAAAAAATACAAATTAAGTGGTCTTAGATATGAATGTACTAATTACAAGTCCTTAATGAAAGGACAGTAAGGAGGAGGTGAGCGGTGAGGCCACGCGTACAAGTACCATATGCTCCCAGATTTTGCAGTAATGGGGAGAAGTTAAACGTTTTTTCAAGGTCATAACTTACAGAGCTCCTCTTGAAAAAAAAAAAAAAATTGCAAAACAGAGCGAGACAACACGTGTCTGACACTGCGTGCTTTCCTTACTCTTGTGTTGGCTTACCAATTGTCACTAACTATGTCATCACTCATTGTAATTTTTTTTTCCTGTTATGCTCGTCTTCATATCTCTCTCTCTCTCTCTCTCTCTCTCTCTCTCTCTCTCTCTCTCTCTCTCTCTCTCCTTTTCATCTTCAGAAAGTAAAAATACGTGAAGAGCGAAAGGCGGAGGAAAGGTTGGTGTTTACGAAGGGGAGAGAGAGAGAGAGAGAGAGAGAGAGAGAGAGAGAGAGAGAGAGAGAGAGAGAGAGAGATACGGGACGAAGATGATATAAAAGAAAATGTAATAGAAGTAAGAGACGAAAAGAGAAAGAAGACTTACATTTACGAGGAGATATTACGATAATACGACATAGGAAGATGTGGCCGCTTAGTTACCTGGTGCAGTCATTTTCCGTCTGGTTTTCTTTACGCGAGTCAAGTCATTCCTGTGCTGTCTAATGGTTCATTTGCTTCATTGACGCTGCGAGAAATCTGCTGCTAGGCTTTATGGGGAAATACTAGTATGTTTGTGTGTGTGTGTGTGATGATGATGTTAGTGATACTGGAGATTTACACGCTCTTAGACTGTCCAGCGCTCATCTGTGTACTATATAAAAATCCCTCACCCTGGGACACGGATTCCTACAGTCCACCTTCCCCAGGTTCATCATTTATCCGGGTTGGGACAGTTCCTATCTAACTGTTTTTTTTTTTTTTATCTGACTTCATCATTCATCACCTATTATTTCTTGTCCCATCCTCATTACTGACCCTGAGAATTTTGCTTAGGTCACCCTTGTTTAGTTAGTTCAGGAGAGATGGTTCACGCTTGCCTGGCACCACAGTTCCTATCTAACTATTTTTTTAATCTGACTTCATCATTCATCACCTATTATTTCTTGTCCTATCCTGATTACTGACCCTGAGAATTTTGCTTAGGTCATCCTTGTTTAGTTAGAGGAGAGATGGTTCACGCTTGCCTGGCGCCACGTCAAGGTGGAGATTGATTGATTAAGTGATCCGGCTTGCCACTGTTTGCTGTTCCCATGCATATCATTCATCAAGATTTCCACAATTAAATTCCGCAGGCTTACACATTTATCTACCTGAAGGAACAATGAAGGAGTGGATGATCCTGTGCCGATTATACAGTACTAGTCTGGAAGCTTTTAAATTTACATACATTCCTTAGAGAGGCGTAGGTTAAGATGGGTCTGATGGGTGAAAATAGGCAGGTATGTTTCATGCAAGGATTGTCACGTGTAGCCCTCATGACTTCTTGCAGCTTCCCTTATTTTCTTATGTTCCAACTGGTTCTGGGACTCGTAACCTGGTGGCTTGTTAGTCTCTCTCCCTCTCCCTCCCCCCCTCTCTCTCTCTCTCTCTCTCTCTCTCTCTCTCTCTCTCTCCTTCCTGAATGTTTAATAAAATTTCATAGTTTTATTTATTTTCATTTCTCATTTGGTGGAGTTTGTTAGTTTTTTCTCTTAACGGTTAATTGGCTTTGTATTTCATAATTATTGGTGTTTTCTTAATTAACGCTTCTCATTATCTTCTTCTTCTTCTTCTTCTTCTTCTTCTTCTTCTTCTTCAACGTGCTTAGTCTTCTGTGCCTTCCTCAGTCACACCCATTACAAAGAGGTCCCCCTTTCTCTCTCTCTCTCTCTCTCTCTCTCTCTCTCTCTCTCTCTCTCTCTCTCTCTCTCTCTCTCTCTCTCTCTCTCTCTCTCTCTCTCTCTCTCTCTCTCTCTCTCTCGCCACCTCCAGCATCCTTCTCCCCCATTCCTCGTCTCTCCTTCTGACACGCCCAAACTAGCTCAGTGTTGCCTGTCTAGCCTTGGCCCACACCGCTGTACATGTGTTGTGCCTGTGATGTGTTCCTGATATTCCGCTTCGTCTCTCTTTGATAAAGTCGCATCGTTTTTCATTTCAGCCACTTTTCGTTATAATGCTTCTAAAGTCTTTGTCAAAATGAAGCTTTCCTGACGTGAATTTTAGTGTAATACTGTGATGGGAAGTAGGTTGTATAATGTTCCATGCGTTACTTTTCTCTCCCTGTCTCTTATCTACCAGGTTGTGACAGCTTCTCGTAATCTTGGCAGTTGTTTTCATGCAGGTTTCAAGACACTTATCCTTCAATTTTCGATGATTCTCAGTGTTTTTTTTTTTTATTTCCTTGGCCAGTGACCCCCTTACGTAAAAAGAAAAAAAAATAAAATAAATGATCTTCCTTGATGTATTCGTTCCTGATTCCGTCCTTCCTCGTCACTCAAAGAGAAGTCTTTGTGACAGCTTCTCGTAATCTTGGCAGTTGTTTTCATGCAGGTTTCAAGACACTTATCCTTCAATTTTCGATGATTCTCAGTGTTTTTTTTTTTATTTCCTTGGCCAGTGACCCCCTTACGTAAAAAGAAAAAAATAAAATAAATGATCTTCCTTGATGTATTCGTTCCTGATTCCGTCCTTCCTCGTCACTCAAAGAGAAGTCAGGCATCTTAATTTTGTCCACCTTTCGTTACAATACTTCTAAAATTCCTTGTTGGTGGACGTTCTTTACTAACATTGTAATGGTAACAAGAAGGTTTGATTATGTTTCCTACGTCTTATTTTCCTCACTCTTCTTGTCTCTTACCTGTCATCCTGCGACAGTTTCTCTTTATTTTGGTAATTGAGAACATAACAAGGTAAGGGTTGGTGCAAGAAGCCATCAGGCCTACACGTGGCAGTCCCTGTGTCAAACATGCCTGCTTATTTCCACCTATCATTTTAATTCATTAATTTATCTCATGTTCCCTTAAAGCTTCATAATAACTTTTTTTTTTTCAAGCTTTGTAATTGTTTTCATTTTTATATTTTTCTTCCTTTTTTTCTGCCTTTCTTATTTGTTGTCTTATGTTTTACGTTTTCTTTTTTTTTATGAATATTATTGTAAATTAATATGCTGTTTTGAAGTTGTCCTTTTACATTCCTCCTCCTCCTCCTCCCCCTCCTCCTCCTCATTTTCTCCAAATCCTCCTCCTCATCACTCCTCGTCCTCCTCCTCCCACTCCTCCTTCTCCTTCCCCTCCTTCTCTTCCTCCTCCTCCTCTTTCTCCTCCTCCTCCTCCTCCTCCTCCTCCTCCTCCTTCTCCTTCTCCTCCTCCTCCTCCTCCTCCTCCTCCTCCTCCTCCTCCTCCTCCTCTTCCTCCTCCTCTTTTTCTTGACATCGTCAGTCGTTATTCAACTTACCACCTCCCTCCTAACGTCCCTAACGGTCTTTAACGGCCCTAACGGTCTCCGGCTTTCAAGAAAATGAATTAATTTGAATCCAACCGCTGTGGTCTTAGAGAGAGAGAGAGAGAGAGAGAGAGAGAGAGAGAGAGAGAGAGAGAGAGAGAGAGAGAGAGAGAGAGAGAGAGATTGTTTAAAGTTATCTACCAAAGTGGTTATTACACATTAGTCAAGTATACAAATATGACAAAATACCGGTGATATGTAATAATATAAATACAATACAATTGTGGAACACTGGTTTATAATAGATGCACCACAAAAATGCAAAGTTAACGTACATATACAAGTACACTTAAAACAAAAAAAACTAAACAAGATAAAACAAACCTAACTAAATATATTTTCGGTTAAAACAATTTTTTTAAAGTCCAGCCTTAAAAGAGATTATAGATGTGTCCTGTGTGAGGGAGAGCGGGTAAAGATGTGTCCTGTGTGAGGGAGAGCGGGTATAGATGTGTCCTGTGTGAGGGAGAGCGGGTATAGATGTGTCCTGTGTGAGGGAGAGCGGGTATAGATGTGTCCTGTGTGAGGGAGAGCGGGTATAGATGTGTCCTGTGTGAGGGAGAGTGGGAGAGAGTTCCACACTCTGGGTCCCAATATGACAGTGCGCCTATCAGCAGTGTGTGTGTAGGTGCGCGGTACAAGCAACCTGTGCCTGTGTCTTGTGACGCTACTGGTGATGGCTTGCCTGTTACATAGTGATAAAAAACATTTTAAATAAAACCCTCGTAAAATCTTAAATATTGTTGTAGCCACTTGTAAAACATGTTTGTGCTTTATTCGTAGCCATTGGAGTTCTTTATAAAATGGAGACACGTGATCATATTTCTTAACTCCACCTATGGCAACCCTTCCTGCAGCATTCTGTAACTTTTGCACACCAGACATTAATGCATCATTTGTAGTCCCCATATTCTAATACAACAGTTAATTAAGGTTAATACAAGGGCCTGTGTCACCATGATCCTGCTGTCCTTATCTGGGTTTTCACTAATTATACTTACATACATTAAAACACCCATCACTTTCCTTTTCAGCTCATTAATATGGACGTCAAAAAGCAAGTAACTATCCAAGCAAACTCACAAGTTTTTCACGTGCCTGCTTGGATGTATTACATTTACATTAAAATTCACAGTCGTGTTTGGGGGAAGAGAGAGAGAGAGAGAGAGAGAGAGAGAGAGAGAGAGAGAGAGAGAGAGAGAGAGAGAGAGAGAGAGAGAGAGAGAGGATAATTAGGGATGCCTCGAGGCTGTAGCAACACTCCGTAATGGCTTCCTCTAGACCGCCATCTTTAATCTCTGTCTGCAAGGAGGAGGAGGAGGAGGAGGATGAGAATGAGGAGGAGGAGGAGGAGGAGGAGGAGGAGGAGGAGTAAGGTGGTGCTGTCGAGACGCGGCCTGGGAGAGAGGAGGGAAGGAGGGAGGAGAGGAAAGGAGAGAGAGGGAGGTATGGAGGAGGAGGAGAGGAGAGATGGACGGGGGTAAGAAAGGAGGGAAGAGAGGAGAGATGGAAGGAGTAGAGGGAGAGAGGGAGGAAGGAAAGAAGAGGAGGGAAGAAGGGAGGAAAGGTTTGATATCTATAAAAAAAGAGAGAATGTTGTGGCCATTGTTGAGAGAGAGAGAGAGAGAGAGAGAGAGAGAGAGAGAGAGAGAGAGAGAGAGAGAGAGAGAGAGAGAGAGAGAGAGAACGACGTTTATTATAATGAGACGATTATCACTCATTCACTGTTTACCATCTCTCTCTCTCTCTCTCTCTCTCTCTCTCTCTCTCTCTCTCTCTCTCTCTCTCTCTCTCTCTCTCTCTCTCTCTCTCTCTCTCTCTCTCTCTCTCTCTCTCTCTCTCTCTCTCTCTCTCTCTCTCTCTCTCTCTCTCTCTCTTTATCACTATTATTATCTTCCTTAACTTACATAGAATATCATTGACTTCTATGTCATCTCTCTTCCTCCTCCTCCTCCTCCTCCTCCTCCTCCTCCTCCTCCTTCCTTTGTATATTCCTTTGTCTATTCCTCCTCTCACAGGGCTGGGAGTCAAGGGGCGTATCAAATGAGGACCACCACCAAAGAGCGAAAGGGAGGAGAAAAAGGAGGAGGAGGAGGGAAGGAGGATCGGGACTTTTGATGTTCCTCCGCTATTCTGCCTCTTCCTCCTCCTCCTCGTCTTCTTCCTTTCCTTTTTTTTTCTCCTTGTTTTCGCCGCTCTCATCTTATTGTTTTCTTGTTTTCTTTTTCTCCTATTCCTTCTTCTCTTTTCATCTTTCTCGTTTCCTTTTCTCTCACTTGTCTGTTCTTTTTTTTCATTTAGTGCTTTTCAATCTCCAGTCCTCTTTTCTTCCTCTTTTTCTTCTCCTTTCTCATTTCTCCTCCTCCTCCTCCTCCTCCTCCTCCTCCTCCTCCTCCTCCTTCTTCTCCTCCCCCTTTTTCTTCTTCTTCTTCTTCTTCTTCTTCTTCTTCTTCTTCTTCTTCTTCTTCTTCTTGTGATTGAATTTAATTGCTTTCTTTGTCTTTCAGTAACTTTATTTATGTATCTTTTGGGGTAAGTTCATTGACTTTTTTTTTTTTCTGTCTGTTTGTTTCCCTCCCTCCCTCTCTCTCTCTCTCTCTCTCTCTCTCTCTCTCTCTCTCTCTCTCTCTCTCTCTCTCTCTCTCTCTCTCTCTCTCTCTCTCTCTCTCTCTCTCTCTCTCTCTCTCTCTCTGTGTGTGTGTGTGTGTGTGTGTGTGTGTGTGTGTGTGTGTGTGTGTGTGTGTGTGTGTGTGTGTGTGTGAATTCACATCAATTTTCGTATTTTTGCATTATGATAAAATATTGTGATTTTCCTCACATTTTCACCATAAACTATTGGGAAAACATTCATACATATAATATATTTTCCAATTCTCTCTATAATATTTTATTTGATTCATTGTGTCCATTAAACCCAAACATCATTTCTTCTTCTCTCTACATTACGCAAACTGCTTCCCTTCTCCCCTATACACCACCACCACCACCACCACCATCTGTCCGCCCTTCCTTCTCTCAGTCTATTCAAGGCCATCCCATCAAAACTTCTCTCGATTAACTTCTCTCTCCTCCTTCCTTCTCTTCCTTCAGTCTATTTCTGAACATTCCAGGAAAAATGATCTCCTTTAACACACACACACACACACACACACACACACACACACAAGCTCAGATCACTACCAGACAGCCCTAAGGAGACCTAACTAGTTTAGATAAGCTGAAATCACTATTGAACCACCTTAAGAAACCCAAACAAGCTCTAACAAGCCTGATAAGCCCAGATAAGCCAAAGCAAACCCAATAACCCTCGTAGCTAGCGGCACAGGGCTAAGGAGAGTTGTATGCAAAGATGTAACCCAACACAACCTTTTCTTTCCTTTTGTACATCCCTTTTTTTTTCCCTCACCACACCCTTTATCATAACCACACAAGCTCAAATCACTCTCCTAATAAGCCCAGACGAGCCCACTGACTCTCGTAGCGTTCAAAGTACATAACCCTGATTTAATCCAACACCTAAGCCCTTTATCGTCTAGTATACCCATCTTTTTTACACCAAACCCTTTATCATAACGACATAACCCCAAATCACTCTTCTGGACACCCTTAATAACACGTAATAAGCCCAATAACCCTCGCAGCGTAGCGTCGGGGGGCTAAGGAGTGTTACATGCAAAGTCCATAAGCTTGATTTAATCTTTGTTTACGCCCTGTCTAGCCGCGCCTGAGTCTCCGGCGGCTGTTTAAGGCTTAGTGTGGCAGCGTCTTGGAGCGAGGCGCACGTGGAGTGAAACATTGGCTAGTCAAACACAAAGCGGCGATATTTCAAGCCCGGCTACTCTCTTTTAACTGAGGGAGAGGAGGAGGAGGAGAAGCAGGAGGAAGAAGAGGAGGAGGAGAAGGAGGAGGAGGAGGACGAGTAGAGAAAAAGAGGCCTTGTTCGTCCTTTTATTTTGTAAAATGTTTTTAAAAGGAGAAATTGTGAGGCAAGGGCAATTATTGTGATGTATCTGACCTAGGGAGAGGAGGGAGAGGGGAGACTGTGAAGGGAGCGAGGGAGAGGAAGAGAGTTATGGTGGGAGGGAGAGAATTACTGGTGGGAAGGAGAAGCGAAGGGAGAGAGAGAGAGTCATGGGTGGGTAGGAAGAGAGAGAAAGAGAGAGAGAGAGAGAGAGAGAGAGAGAGAGAGAGAGAGAGAGAGAGAGAGAGAGAGAGAGAGAGAGAGAGAGAGAGAGAGAGAGGTACAATGACATGGTAGGTAGATTATGAGACAGACAGCCTGAGAAAGTAATAGACAGAGTTGGAAATCGCTAAGTGTATGGTGTGTGCGATGTGGTCGAGGGTGGGAGGGCGCGGGAGGCGGGGCGGTGGGAGAGAGACTGATAAATATAAATACGAGTAAGTGAATGGGATAAACTGGTGGAAAGATAGATAGAGGAGTCAACAAGTGAATGAAAGACACAGATGCAGATACGAGAAGGTGAATGAAGTAAATTGGTGAATAGATCAGTAGATAAGGAGTCAGTAAGTGAAATAGATTAACTGGGTAAGAAGTCTGGATGGAGAAATGAATAGGGAATCAAGTGAATAAATGCGTTAATACAAGGAGTAGGTAACATGGAAGCTTGATAGATTGATTAGCCAATTAGTGAATAAATAGCTAAATACAAAAAGAAGGCAAGGTAAAAAATAATGAAACGTAAGTGATTCGAGTAAACAGACTGATGAATAACTATATTAATAAACAAACATAAGTGAATAAACTTTTTCTCAGGCAGCGTGGTGGGTGACTAGGTGAAGCTCGGTAGTCAGGCCATTAGAGTCCAGTTGAAAGAGAGCCTCAAAAGAAGACAAAGTAAATTAATGAATAGGGATGAGAGGTGGAGACTGCTAGAGATGTTTTACTGAGGGACTGCCACGTGTAGGCCTGAAGGCTTCTTGCAGCTTCCCTTACGCCCTCAAAACGTGTTCATATACGAGTAGATGCGTAAATATCATCCCATTCATCCCTTTCTCTGGCAAACTCTGGAACTCCCTGCCTGCTTCTGTATTTTCACCTTCCTATGACTTGAATTCCTTCAAGAGGGAGGTTTCAAGACACTTATCCATCAATTTTTGACCACTGCTTTGGCCCTTTTATGGGACTGCCATTTCAGTGGGCATTTTTTTTATTAGATTTTTGTTGCCCTTGGCCAGTGTCCTTCCTACATAAAAAAAAAGTTATATATTTGCTTTTAGTAGATACACATGACATATAAGTAAGAAAAAAATGTTCTTTTTACTACACTGCGAAAATAATGAAGAACTATGATGATGAAGAAACTTTGTCATGAAAAAAAAAAGGGAACAGAATGAATATCAACGGTTTTAAGGTAGTGGATAGTGATGGATAACACACTCACACACACACACACACACACACACACACACACACACACACACACACACACACACACACACACACACACACACACATCACAAGAGGTAATAAAAAGAAGAAGAAAAAACTGCAATAATAATAATAACAGTACTGGAGAATATCAGCATAATTTGGATGGAGTGTTGCACGCAGCCTGCATGTTGAAGCGCCTTGGCCTCTCAGCAGGACTGTTTTCAAAGGCCACATAGATGATCAGTAGGATTCTCATCTCTAACTATTACAAGCTTGAACCCGTTATTTCTTATCCCATCTTGATTACTGACCTTGAGAATTTCGTTTGTTACCATTATTTACGTCACCAGTACCACAGAAAGACCTCATCAATCTCTTCTTAATCTTTTTTTGTCCTATCCTGACTACTGGTCTTGAGAATTTCGTTTGTTTACCGTTGATACATCGCCAGTACCACAGAAAGATCTCATCAATCTCCTCTTAATCTTCTTATCCTATCATGACTACTGACCTTGAGAATTTTGCTTACGTCACCCTTCTTGTATTCTCTGTGGCAATGAAAGACCTATCAAATCCCTCTTTAAACAGACGCCTCACTGGAGACAAGTGAAAGCGTAAATCTAACTTGATCAAGATTTAAGCCATTATTTCTCTATATAATCCTGAAGAAATCACTCTTAAAAATATAACATATACGTATATTTCATGAGAATCTCTCTAATGCATTAGAGAGAGAGAGAGAGAGAGAGAGAGAGAGAGAGAGAGAGAGAGAGAGAGAGAGAGAGAGAGAGAGAGAGAGAGAGAGAGTAAATTATTGGTGTTTATCATATTTTTTTCCCATCATGTGCATTAGGGTCGCCATTCAGTGAGAGAGAGAGAGAGAGAGAGAGAGAGAGAGAGAGAGAGAGAGAGAGAGAGAGAGAGAGAGAGAGAGAGAGAGAGAGAGAGAGAGTAAAGGAGGAGGCAGTAGACACCTGCCGAAACGATAATTACTCCCAGTGAGGTGTGCAGCACTGTTCAGGGGGTGCTGTGAACTTATCATTAAACCCAGCTGTGACCTCACTGAACGTTTCCCTTTGTGTCTCACAACACAAGGGGGCAGTCACAGCCTGCCCTCTAAAGACAACTCTCTTCCTCCACACAAAACTACAAGCACCTAATAACACACACACCCTTCACTCAAAAATTTTAAAATCATCATGGCGACTCCTACACCAGCCTCGGAGTCCTCATCTGGGGAGGGGACCATAAATGTCCCCAGGTCGGACTGCCTTTCTGTCGACTACCCTAAGTGTCTTGACACCCCCCTCAACTTTTTCTTCATTAACTTCTGCAAAATTCGCGGTCTAAGATCTAATTTTCAATCTGTAGAACACCACCTCTCCTCTTCTAAACCTCATCTTCTTTTCCTCACTGAAACTCAGGTGTCTGAGGCAACTGACAGTAGCCCCTTTTCTGCTCCCTCCTACTTTCTCTATCCTCATTTTCGATCCAAAGCTGGATGCTGCGTTTATGTGCGCAATGACTTAACCTGCTCTCGTGCCCACGCTCTTGAATCTTCCGAGTTTTCCACCATCTGGCTACGACTACAGAGTCACTCTCATACTAAATTTATCTGTGCTGTATACCTCTCTCCTAACTCCTCTGATTATAAGAAATTCTTTGACTACTTAACTTCCAAAATGGAGCACATTCTGACCCTCTTCCCTTTTGCAGAGATCTCCATTCTTGGAGACTTCAATGTTCACCACCAGCTTTGGCTTTCCTCTCCCTTCACTGACCATCCTGGTGAACTAGCCTACAACTTTGCTATCCTCCATGACCTAGAGCAATTGGTGCTCTAGGCACCACAGTTCCTATCTAACTATTTTTTTAATCTGACTTCATCATTCATCACCTATTATTTCTTGTCCTATCCTGATTACTGACCCTGAGAATTTTGCTTAGGTCATCCTTGTTTAGTTAGAGGAGAGATGGTTCACGCTTGCCTGGCGCCACGTCAAGGTGGAGATTGATTGATTAAGTGATCCGGCTTGCCACTGTTTGCTGTTCCCATGCATATCATTCATCAAGATTTCCACAATTAAATTCCGCAGGCTTACACATTTATCTACCTGAAGGAACAATGAAGGAGTGGATGATCCTGTGCCGATTATACAGTACTAGTCTGGAAGCTTTTAAATTTACATACATTCCTTAGAGAGGCGTAGGTTAAGATGGGTCTGATGGGTGAAAATAGGCAGGTATGTTTCATGCAAGGATTGTCACGTGTAGCCCTCATGACTTCTTGCAGCTTCCCTTATTTTCTTATGTTCCAACTGGTTCTGGGACTCGTAACCTGGTGGCTTGTTAGTCTCTCTCCCTCTCCCTCCCCCCCTCTCTCTCTCTCTCTCTCTCTCTCTCTCTCTCTCTCTCTCCTTCCTGAATGTTTAATAAAATTTCATAGTTTTATTTATTTTCATTTCTCATTTGGTGGAGTTTGTTAGTTTTTTCTCTTAACGGTTAATTGGCTTTGTATTTCATAATTATTGGTGTTTTCTTAATTAACGCTTCTCATTATCTTCTTCTTCTTCTTCTTCTTCTTCTTCTTCTTCTTCTTCAACGTGCTTAGTCTTCTGTGCCTTCCTCAGTCACACCCATTACAAAGAGGTCCCCCTTTCTCTCTCTCTCTCTCTCTCTCTCTCTCTCTCTCTCTCTCTCTCTCTCTCTCTCTCTCTCTCTCTCTCTCTCTCTCTCTCTCTCTCTCTCTCTCTCTCTCTCTCTCGCCACCTCCAGCATCCTTCTCCCCCATTCCTCGTCTCTCCTTCTGACACGCCCAAACTAGCTCAGTGTTGCCTGTCTAGCCTTGGCCCACACCGCTGTACATGTGTTGTGCCTGTGATGTGTTCCTGATATTCCGCTTCGTCTCTCTTTGATAAAGTCGCATCGTTTTTCATTTCAGCCACTTTTCGTTATAATGCTTCTAAAGTCTTTGTCAAAATGAAGCTTTCCTGACGTGAATTTTAGTGTAATACTGTGATGGGAAGTAGGTTGTATAATGTTCCATGCGTTACTTTTCTCTCCCTGTCTCTTATCTACCAGGTTGTGACAGCTTCTCGTAATCTTGGCAGTTGTTTTCATGCAGGTTTCAAGACACTTATCCTTCAATTTTCGATGATTCTCAGTGTTTTTTTTTTTATTTCCTTGGCCAGTGACCCCCTTACGTAAAAAGAAAAAAAATAAAATAAATGATCTTCCTTGATGTATTCGTTCCTGATTCCGTCCTTCCTCGTCACTCAAAGAGAAGTCTTTGTGACAGCTTCTCGTAATCTTGGCAGTTGTTTTCATGCAGGTTTCAAGACACTTATCCTTCAATTTTCGATGATTCTCAGTGTTTTTTTTTTTATTTCCTTGGCCAGTGACCCCCTTACGTAAAAAGAAAAAAAAATAAAATAAATGATCTTCCTTGATGTATTCGTTCCTGATTCCGTCCTTCCTCGTCACTCAAAGAGAAGTCAGGCATCTTAATTTTGTCCACCTTTCGTTACAATACTTCTAAAATTCCTTGTTGGTGGACGTTCTTTACTAACATTGTAATGGTAACAAGAAGGTTTGATTATGTTTCCTACGTCTTATTTTCCTCACTCTTCTTGTCTCTTACCTGTCATCCTGCGACAGTTTCTCTTTATTTTGGTAATTGAGAACATAACAAGGTAAGGGTTGGTGCAAGAAGCCATCAGGCCTACACGTGGCAGTCCCTGTGTCAAACATGCCTGCTTATTTCCACCTATCATTTTAATTCATTAATTTATCTCATGTTCCCTTAAAGCTTCATAATAACTTTTTTTTTTTTTCAAGCTTTGTAATTGTTTTCATTTTTATATTTTTCTTCCTTTTTTTCTGCCTTTCTTATTTGTTGTCTTATGTTTTACGTTTTCTTTTTTTTTTATGAATATTATTGTAAATTAATATGCTGTTTTGAAGTTGTCCTTTTACATTCCTCCTCCTCCTCCTCCCCCTCCTCCTCCTCATTTTCTCCAAATCCTCCTCCTCATCACTCCTCGTCCTCCTCCTCCCACTCCTCCTTCTCCTTCCCCTCCTTCTCTTCCTCCTCCTCCTCTTTCTCCTCCTCCTCCTCCTCCTCCTCCTCCTCCTCCTTCTCCTCCTCCTCCTCCTCCTCCTCCTCCTCCTCCTCCTCCTCCTCCTCCTCCTCTTCCTCCTCCTCTTTTTCTTGACATCGTCAGTCGTTATTCAACTTACCACCTCCCTCCTAACGTCCCTAACGGTCTTTAACGGCCCTAACGGTCTCCGGCTTTCAAGAAAATGAATTAATTTGAATCCAACCGCTGTGGTCTTAGAGAGAGAGAGAGAGAGAGAGAGAGAGAGAGAGAGAGAGAGAGAGAGAGAGAGAGAGAGAGAGAGAGAGAGAGAGAGATTGTTTAAAATTATCTACCAAAGTGGTTATTACACATTAGTCAAGTATACAAATATGACAAAATACCGGTGATATGTAATAATATAAATACAATACAATTGTGGAACACTGGTTTATAATAGATGCACCACAAAAATGCAAAGTTAACGTACATATACAAGTACACTTAAAACAAAAAAAACTAAACAAGATAAAACAAACCTAACTAAATATATTTTCGGTTAAAACAATTTTTTTAAAGTCCAGCCTTAAAAGAGATTATAGATGTGTCCTGTGTGAGGGAGAGCGGGTAAAGATGTGTCCTGTGTGAGGGAGAGCGGGTATAGATGTGTCCTGTGTGAGGGAGAGCGGGTATAGATGTGTCCTGTGTGAGGGAGAGCGGGTATAGATGTGTCCTGTGTGAGGGAGAGCGGGTATAGATGTGTCCTGTGTGAGGGAGAGTGGGAGAGAGTTCCACACTCTGGGTCCCAATATGACAGTGCGCCTATCAGCAGTGTGTGTGTAGGTGCGCGGTACAAGCAACCTGTGCCTGTGTCTTGTGACGCTACTGGTGATGGCTTGCCTGTTACATAGTGATAAAAAACATTTTAAATAAAACCCTCGTAAAATCTTAAATATTGTTGTAGCCACTTGTAAAACATGTTTGTGCTTTATTCGTAGCCATTGGAGTTCTTTATAAAATGGAGACACGTGATCATATTTCTTAACTCCACCTATGGCAACCCTTCCTGCAGCATTCTGTAACTTTTGCACACCAGACATTAATGCATCATTTGTAGTCCCCATATTCTAATACAACAGTTAATTAAGGTTAATACAAGGGCCTGTGTCACCATGATCCTGCTGTCCTTATCTGGGTTTTCACTAATTATACTTACATACATTAAAACACCCATCACTTTCCTTTTCAGCTCATTAATATGGACGTCAAAAAGCAAGTAACTATCCAAGCAAACTCACAAGTTTTTCACGTGCCTGCTTGGATGTATTACATTTACATTAAAATTCACAGTCGTGTTTGGGGGAAGAGAGAGAGAGAGAGAGAGAGAGAGAGAGAGAGAGAGAGAGAGAGAGAGAGAGAGAGAGAGAGAGAGAGAGAGAGAGAGAGAGAGAGAGAGGATAATTAGGGATGCCTCGAGGCTGTAGCAACACTCCGTAATGGCTTCCTCTAGACCGCCATCTTTAATCTCTGTCTGCAAGGAGGAGGAGGAGGAGGAGGATGAGAATGAGGAGGAGGAGGAGGAGGAGGAGGAGGAGGAGGAGTAAGGTGGTGCTGTCGAGACGCGGCCTGGGAGAGAGGAGGGAAGGAGGGAGGAGAGGAAAGGAGAGAGAGGGAGGTATGGAGGAGGAGGAGAGGAGAGATGGACGGGGGTAAGAAAGGAGGGAAGAGAGGAGAGATGGAAGGAGTAGAGGGAGAGAGGGAGGAAGGAAAGAAGAGGAGGGAAGAAGGGAGGAAAGGTTTGATATCTATAAAAAAAGAGAGAATGTTGTGGCCATTGTTGAGAGAGAGAGAGAGAGAGAGAGAGAGAGAGAGAGAGAGAGAGAGAGAGAGAGAGAGAGAGAGAGAGAGAGAGAGAGAGAGAGAACGACGTTTATTATAATGAGACGATTATCACTCATTCACTGTTTACCATCTCTCTCTCTCTCTCTCTCTCTCTCTCTCTCTCTCTCTCTCTCTCTCTCTCTCTCTCTCTCTCTCTCTCTCTCTCTCTCTCTCTCTCTCTCTCTCTCTCTCTCTCTCTCTCTCTCTCTCTCTCTCTCTCTCTCTCTCTTTATCACTATTATTATCTTCCTTAACTTACATAGAATATCATTGACTTCTATGTCATCTCTCTTCCTCCTCCTCCTCCTCCTCCTCCTCCTCCTCCTCCTCCTTCCTTTGTATATTCCTTTGTCTATTCCTCCTCTCACAGGGCTGGGAGTCAAGGGGCGTATCAAATGAGGACCACCACCAAAGAGCGAAAGGGAGGAGAAAAAGGAGGAGGAGGAGGGAAGGAGGATCGGGACTTTTGATGTTCCTCCGCTATTCTGCCTCTTCCTCCTCCTCCTCGTCTTCTTCCTTTCCTTTTTTTTTCTCCTTGTTTTCGCCGCTCTCATCTTATTGTTTTCTTGTTTTCTTTTTCTCCTATTCCTTCTTCTCTTTTCATCTTTCTCGTTTCCTTTTCTCTCACTTGTCTGTTCTTTTTTTTCATTTAGTGCTTTTCAATCTCCAGTCCTCTTTTCTTCCTCTTTTTCTTCTCCTTTCTCATTTCTCCTCCTCCTCCTCCTCCTCCTCCTCCTCCTCCTCCTCCTCCTTCTTCTCCTCCCCCTTTTTTTCTTCTTCTTCTTCTTCTTCTTCTTCTTCTTCTTCTTCTTCTTCTTCTTGTGATTGAATTTAATTGCTTTCTTTGTCTTTCAGTAACTTTATTTATGTATCTTTTGGGGTAAGTTCATTGACTTTTTTTTTTCTGTCTGTTTGTTTCCCTCCCTCCCTCTCTCTCTCTCTCTCTCTCTCTCTCTCTCTCTCTCTCTCTCTCTCTCTCTCTCTCTCTCTCTCTCTCTCTCTCTCTCTCTCTCTCTCTCTCTCTCTCTGTGTGTGTGTGTGTGTGTGTGTGTGTGTGTGTGTGTGTGTGTGTGTGTGTGTGTGTGTGTGTGTGTGTGTGTGTGTGTGAATTCACATCAATTTTCGTATTTTTGCATTATGATAAAATATTGTGATTTTCCTCACATTTTCACCATAAACTATTGGGAAAACATTCATACATATAATATATTTTCCAATTCTCTCTATAATATTTTATTTGATTCATTGTGTCCATTAAACCCAAACATCATTTCTTCTTCTCTCTACATTACGCAAACTGCTTCCCTTCTCCCCTATACACCACCACCACCACCACCACCATCTGTCCGCCCTTCCTTCTCTCAGTCTATTCAAGGCCATCCCATCAAAACTTCTCTCGATTAACTTCTCTCTCCTCCTTCCTTCTCTTCCTTCAGTCTATTTCTGAACATTCCAGGAAAAATGATCTCCTTTAACACACACACACACACACACACACACACACACACAAGCTCAGATCACTACCAGACAGCCCTAAGGAGACCTAACTAGTTTAGATAAGCTGAAATCACTATTGAACCACCTTAAGAAACCCAAACAAGCTCTAACAAGCCTGATAAGCCCAGATAAGCCAAAGCAAACCCAATAACCCTCGTAGCTAGCGGCACAGGGCTAAGGAGAGTTGTATGCAAAGATGTAACCCAACACAACCTTTTCTTTCCTTTTGTACATCCCTTTTTTTTTCCCTCACCACACCCTTTATCATAACCACACAAGCTCAAATCACTCTCCTAATAAGCCCAGACGAGCCCACTGACTCTCGTAGCGTTCAAAGTACATAACCCTGATTTAATCCAACACCTAAGCCCTTTATCGTCTAGTATACCCATCTTTTTTACACCAAACCCTTTATCATAACGACATAACCCCAAATCACTCTTCTGGACACCCTTAATAACACGTAATAAGCCCAATAACCCTCGCAGCGTAGCGTCGGGGGGCTAAGGAGTGTTACATGCAAAGTCCATAAGCTTGATTTAATCTTTGTTTACGCCCTGTCTAGCCGCGCCTGAGTCTCCGGCGGCTGTTTAAGGCTTAGTGTGGCAGCGTCTTGGAGCGAGGCGCACGTGGAGTGAAACATTGGCTAGTCAAACACAAAGCGGCGATATTTCAAGCCCGGCTACTCTCTTTTAACTGAGGGAGAGGAGGAGGAGGAGAAGCAGGAGGAAGAAGAGGAGGAGGAGAAGGAGGAGGAGGAGGACGAGTAGAGAAAAAGAGGCCTTGTTCGTCCTTTTATTTTGTAAAATGTTTTTAAAAGGAGAAATTGTGAGGCAAGGGCAATTATTGTGATGTATCTGACCTAGGGAGAGGAGGGAGAGGGGAGACTGTGAAGGGAGCGAGGGAGAGGAAGAGAGTTATGGTGGGAGGGAGAGAATTACTGGTGGGAAGGAGAAGCGAAGGGAGAGAGAGAGAGTCATGGGTGGGTAGGAAGAGAGAGAAAGAGAGAGAGAGAGAGAGAGAGAGAGAGAGAGAGAGAGAGAGAGAGAGAGAGAGAGAGAGAGAGAGAGAGAGAGAGAGAGAGAGAGAGGTACAATGACATGGTAGGTAGATTATGAGACAGACAGCCTGAGAAAGTAATAGACAGAGTTGGAAATCGCTAAGTGTATGGTGTGTGCGATGTGGTCGAGGGTGGGAGGGCGCGGGAGGCGGGGCGGTGGGAGAGAGACTGATAAATATAAATACGAGTAAGTGAATGGGATAAACTGGTGGAAAGATAGATAGAGGAGTCAACAAGTGAATGAAAGACACAGATGCAGATACGAGAAGGTGAATGAAGTAAATTGGTGAATAGATCAGTAGATAAGGAGTCAGTAAGTGAAATAGATTAACTGGGTAAGAAGTCTGGATGGAGAAATGAATAGGGAATCAAGTGAATAAATGCGTTAATACAAGGAGTAGGTAACATGGAAGCTTGATAGATTGATTAGCCAATTAGTGAATAAATAGCTAAATACAAAAAGAAGGCAAGGTAAAAAATAATGAAACGTAAGTGATTCGAGTAAACAGACTGATGAATAACTATATTAATAAACAAACATAAGTGAATAAACTTTTTCTCAGGCAGCGTGGTGGGTGACTAGGTGAAGCTCGGTAGTCAGGCCATTAGAGTCCAGTTGAAAGAGAGCCTCAAAAGAAGACAAAGTAAATTAATGAATAGGGATGAGAGGTGGAGACTGCTAGAGATGTTTTACTGAGGGACTGCCACGTGTAGGCCTGAAGGCTTCTTGCAGCTTCCCTTACGCCCTCAAAACGTGTTCATATACGAGTAGATGCGTAAATATCATCCCATTCATCCCTTTCTCTGGCAAACTCTGGAACTCCCTGCCTGCTTCTGTATTTTCACCTTCCTATGACTTGAATTCCTTCAAGAGGGAGGTTTCAAGACACTTATCCATCAATTTTTGACCACTGCTTTGGCCCTTTTATGGGACTGCCATTTCAGTGGGCATTTTTTTTATTAGATTTTTGTTGCCCTTGGCCAGTGTCCTTCCTACATAAAAAAAAAGTTATATATTTGCTTTTAGTAGATACACATGACATATAAGTAAGAAAAAAATGTTCTTTTTACTACACTGCGAAAATAATGAAGAACTATGATGATGAAGAAACTTTGTCATGAAAAAAAAAGGGAACAGAATGAATATCAACGGTTTTAAGGTAGTGGATAGTGATGGATAACACACTCACACACACACACACACACACACACACACACACACACACACACACACACACACACACACACACACACACACACACACACACACATCACAAGAGGTAATAAAAAGAAGAAGAAAAAACTGCAATAATAATAATAACAGTACTGGAGAATATCAGCATAATTTGGATGGAGTGTTGCACGCAGCCTGCATGTTGAAGCGCCTTGGCCTCTCAGCAGGACTGTTTTCAAAGGCCACATAGATGATCAGTAGGATTCTCATCTCTAACTATTACAAGCTTGAACCCGTTATTTCTTATCCCATCTTGATTACTGACCTTGAGAATTTCGTTTGTTACCATTATTTACGTCACCAGTACCACAGAAAGACCTCATCAATCTCTTCTTAATCTTTTTTTGTCCTATCCTGACTACTGGTCTTGAGAATTTCGTTTGTTTACCGTTGATACATCGCCAGTACCACAGAAAGATCTCATCAATCTCCTCTTAATCTTCTTATCCTATCATGACTACTGACCTTGAGAATTTTGCTTACGTCACCCTTCTTGTATTCTCTGTGGCAATGAAAGACCTATCAAATCCCTCTTTAAACAGACGCCTCACTGGAGACAAGTGAAAGCGTAAATCTAACTTGATCAAGATTTAAGCCATTATTTCTCTATATAATCCTGAAGAAATCACTCTTAAAAATATAACATATACGTATATTTCATGAGAATCTCTCTAATGCATTAGAGAGAGAGAGAGAGAGAGAGAGAGAGAGAGAGAGAGAGAGAGAGAGAGAGAGAGAGAGAGAGAGAGAGAGAGATAAATTATTGGTGTTTATCATATTTTTTTCCCATCATGTGCATTAGGGTCGCCATTCAGTGAGAGAGAGAGAGAGAGAGAGAGAGAGAGAGAGAGAGAGAGAGAGAGAGAGAGAGAGAGAGAGAGAGAGAGAGAGAGAGAGAGAGAGAGTAAAGGAGGAGGCAGTAGACACCTGCCGAAACGATAATTACTCCCAGTGAGGTGTGCAGCACTGTTCAGGGGGTGCTGTGAACTTATCATTAAACCCAGCTGTGACCTCACTGAACGTTTCCCTTTGTGTCTCACAACACAAGGGGGCAGTCACAGCCTGCCCTCTAAAGACAACTCTCTTCCTCCACACAAAACTACAAGCACCTAATAACACACACACCCTTCACTCAAAAATTTTAAAATCATCATGGCGACTCCTACACCAGCCTCGGAGTCCTCATCTGGGGAGGGGACCATAAATGTCCCCAGGTCGGACTGCCTTTCTGTCGACTACCCTAAGTGTCTTGACACCCCCCTCAACTTTTTCTTCATTAACTTCTGCAAAATTCGCGGTCTAAGATCTAATTTTCAATCTGTAGAACACCACCTCTCCTCTTCTAAACCTCATCTTCTTTTCCTCACTGAAACTCAGGTGTCTGAGGCAACTGACAGTAGCCCCTTTTCTGCTCCCTCCTACTTTCTCTATCCTCATTTTCGATCCAAAGCTGGATGCTGCGTTTATGTGCGCAATGACTTAACCTGCTCTCGTGCCCACGCTCTTGAATCTTCCGAGTTTTCCACCATCTGGCTACGACTACAGAGTCACTCTCATACTAAATTTATCTGTGCTGTATACCTCTCTCCTAACTCCTCTGATTATAAGAAATTCTTTGACTACTTAACTTCCAAAATGGAGCACATTCTGACCCTCTTCCCTTTTGCAGAGATCTCCATTCTTGGAGACTTCAATGTTCACCACCAGCTTTGGCTTTCCTCTCCCTTCACTGACCATCCTGGTGAACTAGCCTACAACTTTGCTATCCTCCATGACCTAGAGCAATTGGTGCAACATTCTTGACCTTTTCCTGACCTCTAATCCTTCTGCTTATGCTGTCACCCTTTCTTCTCCGTTGGGCTCCTCCGATCACAATCTCATATCTTTACCTTGTCCTATCGCTCCAATCCCTCGTCAGGATCCCCCTAAGCGAAGGTGCCTCTAGCGTTTTGCCTCTGCTAGTTGGGGGGACCTGAGGAGGTATTTTGCTGATTTTCCTTGGAATGACTACTGTTTCCGTGTCAGAGACCCGTCTTTGTGTGCTGAGCACATAACAGAGGTGATAGTGTCTGGCATGGAGGCGTACATTCCTCACTCTTTTCTCGTCCTAAACCTTCTAAACCTTGGTTTAACACAGCTTGTTCTCGTGCTATACATGATAGAGAGGTGGCCCACAAAAGGTACTTAAGCCTTCCATCACCAGAATCTCATTCACTTTATATTTTTGCCCAGAACCATGTTAAGTCTGTTCTCCAACTAGCCAAAAACTCCTTCATTAACAGAAAATGTCAAAACCTTTCAAGATCTAACTCCCCTCGTGATTTCTGGCATCTAGCCAAAAATATATCCATTAACTTTGCTTCTTCTTTCCCTCCTCTATTTCAACCAGATGGCACCACTGCTATCACATCTATTTCTAAAGCTGAACTCTTTGCTCAAACCTTTGCTAAAAACTCTATCTTGGACGATTCTGGGCTTGTTCCTCCTTCTCCTCCACCCTCTGACTATTTCATGCCACGTATTAAAATTGTTCGCAATGATGTTTTCCATGCCCTCGCTGGCCTAAACCCTTGGAAGGCTTATGGACCTGATGGGGTCCCTCCTATTGTTCTCCGAAACTGTGCCTCCGTGCTTGCACATTGTCTAGTCAAACTCTTTCAGCTCTGTCTGTTAACATCTATCTTTCCTTCTTGCTGGAAGTTTGCCTACATTCAAACCTGTTCCTAAAAAGGGAGACCGTTCTAATCCTTCAAACTACCGTCCTATTGCTTTAATTTCCTGCCTATCTAAAGTTTTTGAATCTATCCTCAACAGGAAGATTCTTAAACATCTATCACTTGACAACCCTTCTATCCGATCGCCAGTATGGGTTCCGTCAAGGCCGCTCTACTGGTGATCTGGCTTTCCTTACTGAGTCTTGGTCATCCTCTTTTAGAGATTTTGGTGAAACTTTTGCTGTTGCCTTGGACATATCAAAAGCCTTTGATAGAGTCTGGCACAAAGCTTTGATTTCCAAACTACCCTCCTACGGTTTCTATCCTTCTCTCTGTAACTTCATCTCAAGTTTCCTTTCTGACCGTTCTATTGCTGCTGTGGTAGACGGTCACTGTTCTTCTCCTAAATCTATTAACAGTGGTGTTCCTCAGGATTCTGTCCTGTCACCCACTCTCTTCTTCTTATTCATTAATGATCTTCTAAACCAAACTTCTTGTCCTATCCACTCCTATGCTGATGATACCACCCTGCACTTTTCCACGTCTTTTCATAGACGTCCAACCCTTCAGGAGGTAAACATATCACGCAGGGGAAGCAACAGAACGCTTGACTTCTGGTCTTTCTAAAATTTCTGATTGGGGGCAGAGCAAACTTGGTATTGTTCAATGCCTCAAAAACTCAATTCCT
>NW_026973678.1:962500-975000 GCF_035594125.1 Scylla paramamosain | reverse complement strand
AAGGGGCAAGGAAAAGATGTCTCAGAGTGGTAGTAAGTAATTAAGGAAAGATGTGCCAAACAGTTGTACAAGGGCTTAGCATTGACGTGTTTGGGCAAAGCACCTTATCTATTTCCGTCTTTAAGGTATACGTGGAAACAATGAAGGAAGTGATGATATTGCGTGGCTTGCATCCGTTGTTGTCATGGTTGGACACAAAACAAGAGTACAAGAAGAAGATGATAATGTGAAGAAAAGAATACGTTCAAGAAGAATTACTTGAAGAAAAAAAAAAAAAAGGAGGAAAATGAATATAAAAAAAAAGTTGAAGAAAATGATAAGCGTTATGTGATGGTCATTGTCTCTTATTTCCGAACACTCTACTAAAGTGACTCTAAATGAAGTTGATTGTCTAATTATTATTAATTATATTATAGAAGAAAAGGAAAACTGAACACACACACACACACACACACACACACACACACACACACACTGAAATATTCTTTTTCAAAATATTTCGCAAGAACACTATCAAGACTTCCGTCATTATGTAACGCATCCATATATATATATATATATATATATATATATATATATATATATATATATATATATATATATATATATATATATATATATATATATATATATATATATATAAACACATTTAACATCAGGTCACAAGCACACGGCGAACATCAATATGGACCCAAGTCTCAAACTCACACATCAAATTACAATATAGAAATATATTTGTGTATAAATACATCAGATTACAATATAATAAATATATCTCTATACAAGCACAGCCTGTGTTACCTTACAGAACTTTTCAGTCCCATGGATGTACCTGTGTACTGCTTTGTACATAACCATTGCTGCAACCTCTGCTCTTAACCTAATGACATTCATCCAAGTGTCCTTAATTCACTAAGGCCTTAATCCACACTATTTTCTTAATTCATTGTCCTTAATCCACACTATTTTCTTAATTCAATGTCCTTAATCCACATTATTTTCTTAATTCATTGTCCTTAATCCAAACTATTTCCTTAATATAGTGTCCTTAATCCAGACTATTTCCTTAATATAATGTCCTTAATCCAGACTATTTCCTTAATATAGTGTCCTTAATCCAGACTATTTCCTTAATATAGTGTCCTTAATCCAGACTATTTCCTTAATATAGTGTCCTTAATCCAGACTATTTCCTTAATATAGTGTCCTTAATCCAGACTATTTCCTTAATATAGTGTCCTTAATCCAGACTATTTCCTTAATATAGTGTCCTTAATCCAGACTATTTCCTTAATATAGTGTCCTTAATCCAGACTATTTCCTTAATATAGTGTCCTTAATCCAGACTATTTCCTTAATATAGTGTCCTTAATCCAGACTATTTCCTTAATATAGTGTCCTTAATCCAGACTATTTCCTTAATATAGTGTCCTTAATCCAGACTATTTCCTTAATATAGTGTCCTTAATCCAGACTATTTCCTTAATATAGTGTCCTTAATCCAGACTATTGTCCTTAATCCAGACTATTTACTTAATCTACTGTCCTTAATCCAAATTATGTCCTTAATCTACTCTCCTTAATTGTAGATTCCTTAATTATAATATCCTTAACGACAACATTTTCTTAATCAGTGTATAATCCTCAATCCAGTCTATTTTCTTAATTTACTCTCCTAAATCTGTACTATTTTCTTTATCTGCCATCCTTAAGACGGTAGACAAAGTAGATCATCTACTTAATCTACTGTCGTTAATCCAGACTAATTTTTTATTTACTATCCTTAATGTAGACAATTTTCTTCATGTACTATTCTTAATGTAGACTACTTTCTTGAAGTAATATCCTTCATCCTGTCTATTTTCTTAATGTAATATTCTTAATCCAGACCTCTTTCTTAATTTACTATCCTTAATACAAACTATTTACTTGATCTACTATCCTTAATCCAGATTGTTTTCTTAGTCTATCAACCTTGATCTTAATTTCCTTAATCCAGACCATTTTCTTAATCTGTTATCCTTAATTCAGACTATTTTCTTGATTTATTATCTCTAATCCAGTTTATTTTCTTAATCTACTTTTCTTAATTCAGACTCTTTCCTTGATCTACCATCCTTAATCCTGATTTTTTTTGTTAATGCATTAGTCTCAATTTAGACTATTTTTGACTCAGACTTTTTTAATCTACTATCCTCAATCCAGACTATTTTCTTAGTCTACTATTCTTAATCCAGGCCGTTTTATTAATTTGATATTTTTATTTTATTTTCCTTATTTTGTTATCCTTAATCTTCATTTCTTAGTGTAATATTTTCCTATGCAGGCTATTTTCTTGACTAATATCCTTAATCCAGACTATTTTCTTAATCTACTATCCTTTATCTTAATAACCTTGATTTACTGTCCATAATCTTCATTTTCTTAGTCTAATATCTTTAATGAAGAACACAGTTTTATATCCTTAAGCCAGACTATTTTTTCTACTCTATTCACTGCTCCTATTTTCGTTTTGGGATCTTCTTTGAGCGGGATTTTTATTCATCTATTTCTTGCCTCTGCTGACCTCCCTGATGGATAACAAATCGAAACAAAACAAAAAAATCAATCAATCAATAAAATCAAGGCGGAGGCTGAGAGGACGCGGCACCTCTGGGCGTACGCAGACGGAGGACGTGAGTGAGGATGTCGAAGCGGTATCGTTTTCCGTTGAGCGTCAAGGTCATGGACAAATCATCATAATCTATCGCTGCTTGTAATTTACACAGCAGCGTTCGTCCAAACACGAAATCAAACCAGTGGCGCATGTATATCGTGTCCATCTTTCGCAGAGTGTCTGTGCCGCTGCCAAAGTGCAGCAGGACTCGTTTCGGCAGCACAGTCGATTTGCCTGTCCTGCACAGCATCTTGTCCTGACCAGTCTTAGTGATAGAGAATGTTGACGCGTTACCAGTGTTCACCATCACCGTCAGCGGCTCCTCGATGCCTAACGCTCGTGCGGCAAACATGAACGTTTTGCGTTGTGTGTCCGAAGGTTGTCTCCGCCGCAGACGTTTTGGGTGACGCAGGAACAGGGTGCTGCTGTCGTCGGGATGGAACTCCTGCCGCACCTCGGCCTCCTGCAGGCGGCTCATGGACATAACTATTAGGTCCAAGTAGTGCTTCCTCACATCCCCGCGTACAATGACCGTCATGCGCGTGTTGACCGCCACGTAGCGACGCAGCATCACCACCACCTCGTCCAGCTCGATCACGTCCAACTCCAGCATGCCAGCCCAGGTAAACAAGTATTTCTTTACCGTCTCTTGCTTGCCCGTGACGATTCCCAGCCTCCGGGCCAGTGTTAGCCTCATGAGGCTGCATGAGGAGCCGCTGTCAAGCTGGACAAGGCACGGGTGGCCGCGCACGGTCGCGGACACCAGGTTTTCTTTCCCAATATTAAGACGGCACCACCTGCTCACGTTCCTCTCCTTGCTGACTCTCTTGGCATCCACCATCAGCCTCACCACGTCGTCTTTGTACCACCCTCTCATCTTCCATCTCTTGATGCCGTGCTTAACGCATTGACAGCACTCCATCTTCCCCCCCTTCTTTCGTTCTCTCCTGCCCTCCCCCTGCTCTTCTTTGCCTGCTTCTCGTCGTCCTCCGCGTCCTGCCTCTTCCTCTTCTTGTCCTGCTTCGCGTCGTCGTCCTTAACCTGCCTCTTCCTCTTCCTGTCCTGCTTCTCGTCGTCCTCCGTGTCTAGCCTCTTCCTCTTCTTGTCCTGCTTCTCGTCATCGTCCGTAACCTGCCTCTGCCTCTTCTTGTTCTGCTTCTCGTCGTCGTCATTAACCTGCCTCTTCCTTTTCTTGTCCTGGTTTTCCGTTTCCTCCGTGTCCTGTTTCTTTCTCTTGTTCTGTTTCTCGTCGTCGTCCTTGTTCTGCCTCTTTCTCTTCTTGGTGCGGTCCATAATCGGATGAAAACACTCCACGCTCATCGTTTTCTTGCCTTTGATGTCATTCCCGTCCCTCTGATTTTTGTGTTCTCGCCGGCTCGCGCGATGTTTCATCTCTGCACAGCCTTCAGTGACCGTCTTCTCGTGGCTGGTGCAGTCTTCGAGGCTCTCCAGCCGCCTCTTCTTGTTCTTGGTTAGTTTCTCCTTAGCCTTCCCCTTCTCACCGAGGGTCTCTTGGGCGTCCATTGCTTGTCGTTTCCTCTTGTTGTTGTTGAATCTCGTATTATGGAGTGTTGTGCCTAAATCTTCAGTAGAAAATCCAGGCATTGCACAGTCTTACTGGGAACCTGTTCGTCAGAGGGTATGGTATACCTTTGCGCCCCCTTCTTGGAGCGCTCAGCAGCTTGGAGCTAAAGACTTCGGCACCCACCAGGCGCACCAATCAGAGGCCTCGATTCAAGAATGTGATAAGGTCTTTAGCCAATCAGATACAGGAATGAAACAAAATATAAAATTATGACTATTTTTCATTAGCGGCAGTGATGCACTTTTCAATTAATTATGCTGAATCACTGCAATGAAGACTCCATTCAAAACCATAGAAGTAATACATTTATATGATTTAGTATATTTAATTCTCTAAATAATAATTTCTATCAGTCACTTATCTGTGTTATTTGGCTCACAATTCATACATCAGCAGCTGTGCACTAATATCGCACTAACATTTGGCGCCACCACGGTCTGTCAGCCATTTAGAGCCGTGGAAAACCTCGCCAACAATGCCCATTCACACAACGTAACTGACGTGTAGTTTTGGCTCAGCTAAAATGACTTCCACTGCCACATTCTCGTGTCACTGTGCCGAGGAGAGCAAGTTCAGTCCCGCGCTTACAATGCCAAGGGTAGAACTCGAGCCGTGACCCTTACGTGCATCAGTGAGGAAGCAGGAAGAGCAGGAGGGGGATTATTATGAGCTGAGGACACAGTATGCTTGGCTTGTGTGCGTTTTAAGCCATTATTATCTAAGTTATAAGATTTTCTTAACGAATGAGTTGGTGCAAGTAGTGTCCCCTACCTGGCGGGCAGTACCTCTCGCCCAAGAGAACATTCCTTTCATTGTCTGTGTAACTTAACGTTGTTGTGGAAAAGGAGGAGGAGGTAAAATTAGAGGGAGTATATATTATCTTGGCAGTTTAGGTAAGAGAGAAAGCAAGAGGAGGAGGAGGAGGAGGAGGAGATTAGCAATAAGTGATATAAATTGATATTAATTGTATGGGTTATGAAAGGAGGAGGAGGTGGAGGAGGAAGAAGACGAGGAGGAGAAGGAAGAGGAGGAGGAGGAGGAGGAGGAGGAGGAGGAGGAGGAGGAGGAGGAGGAGGGAGGAAGGGTGTACGTATGTGTGTGGTCTAAAGAGGCTGTAGAAATCTCTCTCTCTCTCTCTCTCTCTCTCTCTCTCTCTCTCTCTCTCTCTCTCTCTCTCTCTCTCTCTCTCTCTCTCTTTATTTAAACATAAGTACATTATCACCCGAAGGCGCCATTATCACCCGAAGAGAGAGAGAGAGAGAGAGAGAGAGAGAGAGAGAGAGAGAGAGAGAGAGAGAGAGAGAGAGAGAGAGAGAGAGAAAACATCGTCTCCCTTTCCTCTGATGATGGTGTTACTGCGCCCCTTCCCCTCTCTCTCTCTCTCTCTCTCTCTCTCTCTCTCTCTCTCTCTCTCTCTCTCTCTCTCTCTCTCTCTCTCTCTTCGTATATATTCAAATGAGAGTTTTCTGGATAAAATTCGGTAGGAGGAGGAGGAGGAGGAGGAGAGTAATAAAGGTAATGTATATATGGAACGAGTGATAAATAGAGAGGGAATAAAAGAGAGAAAAGAAAAGATGAATAAGAAGAGGAAAAGAAGACGATGAACAGTAGTAGTAGTAGTAGTAGTAGGTTGTTGTTGTTGTTTTTGCTGTTGTTGTTGTTGTTGTCTTTGGCTTTCACTCTCTCCTCTCCCCTCAATCTTTCATATCCGCAGCTTTTTAAACTCCCCCCTCTCTCTCTCTCTCTCTCTCTCTCTCTCTCTCTCTCTCTCTCTCTCTCTCTCTCTCTCTCTCTCTCTCTCTCGCTTACAAATTAGCGTTTTCTCCATTTTCTATAACTGTCCATGTATGTTCCGTAATAGTTCTCCTTGAAATAATTGAAGGGGTAACTAAATAAAAATGTAGAATTGCAATATAAACAGAAATAGCCCTTTTATCACTTACTAATTGACTTTTCCTCCGTTTTCGTTATCAATACTCGTCTTAATATCTTTCTTAATAGTATACGTTTAAGGAATTCAAGGAGAAACTAAAGAAAAGAAAGAAAAATTAAATAAAAGTGAGGATTTCGTTACTCGTTTTCTATTTGATTATTTTACGTTTTCCTTGAGGAGCAGGAGGAGAAGGAGGAGGAGGAGGAGGAGAGTAATAAAGATAGTGTATATAGAGAGAAAAAAACGAAAGAAAAAGTGTGGAGAAAAAGGAGAGAGAGAGAGAGAGAGAGAGAGAGAGAGAGAGAGAGAGAGAGAGAGAGAGAGAGAGAGAGAGAGAGAGAGAGAGAGAGAGAGAACTGTTTAGGAAGACGAAGAAAAGAGAGGAAGATAAAAAGAAGAGGAGGAGGAGGAGGAGGAGGAGGTTTATTGACAGTCATTTACCATAAGAGGAGAGAGAGAGAGAGAGAGAGAGAGAGAGAGAGAGAGAGAGAGAGAGAGAGAGAGAGAGAGAGAGAGAGTTTGGCATCAATTGGCACTCAAGTGACAGACAGACAGACAGACAGACACACGCTATATCTCAAGCGTGTATTTGTGTAGGATTGGGTGCCGAAGAGGAGGAGGAGGAGGAGGAGGAGGAGGAGGAGAGGTGGTGACAAGGTAAGTGGAGGAAGACGAGAGAGAGAGAGAGAGAGAGAGAGAGAGAGAGAGAGAGAGAGAGAGAGAGAGAGAGAGAGAGAGAGAGAGAGAGAAACAAATGATTATCTCTTTCCGCTCCCCCCCTCTCTCTCTCTCTCTCTCTCTCTCTCTCTCTCTCTCTCTCTCTCTCTCTGTCTGTCTGTTTTTTTTTTTTTTTATTTTGTGTGTGTGTGTGTGTGTGTGTGTGTGTGTGTGTGTGTGTGTGTGTGTGTGTGTGTGTGTGTGTGTGTGAGCCGCTACATCAGCAGCAGAGAGTGGCAGCATGGCGTGCAAAGAGTAACAACAACAAGCACCACAAGATGGCCAACACACACAAAACACGCACACAACACACACAAAGCCACTCTGTCAAAACAAACAAATGATTCAAAACATTTATCGCTGAAAAAAAAAAAAAAGATCCCTGAAATGTGCAGCAGGAATAGCAAAATGGCGGAGGACCAAACCAGTGTGGCAAACCAAGATGGCGTCTACCTTTCAGCAAACGTACAAAAATTCAGTATTCACCATTACAACCAAATAAAAGAGCCAAGAAGCGAGCCAAACAAGTAAACACCCCTACAGACATGGAGCCTCTCAACAAACATCCAACAAAACATCCCACAAAACCCTCAAATAAGCCAAAGGATTACCAACATGGCGGACAAGTGGCGTCAGTACTCGCCCCTGCTTCTCATCCTCGACTTGGAATCTATACCACTGACAAACCGTCCACTATTTTAAATCAAAGACTTCTTGAGTGTCCACTCTCAATATGTGAGGCTCCCTGGAGGTGAGCCTGGCCAGAACACCCTTACCTGGGAGAGAGAGAGAGAGAGAGAGAGAGAGAGAGAGAGAGAGAGAGAGAGAGAGAGAGAGAGAGAGAAAATATTTCCGTAGATTTATTATTATTATTATCAGTATTATTATTATTATTTAGTAGTAGTAGATGTAGTAGTAGTAGTAGTAGTAGTAGTAGAGAGAGAGAGAGAGAGAGAGAGAGAGAGAGAGAGAGAGAGAGAGAGAGAGAGAGAGAGAGAGAGAGAGAGAAAATGATACATAATGAAATGTAACCGTAGATTATTATTATTATTATTATTATTATTATTATTATTATTATTATTATCATTATTATTATTATGATTATTAATATTATTATAAGTAATAATATTATTGTTATAACGTATTATTGTCATGCCGTAGCGGGGGTTAGTGGGGGGCAGGCGACGCCTGAGGGGCTGCCGCCCCCTCTGGTGAGCTACGTTGCACGCGATCGGCCAGTGGCGTGGCGTGTTTAGCCCCGACACACCTGTACTTTCAGGTGTTGGTTGGGCACGTGTGCACTGTACACTTGTAGGCCGGTAATTCCCCCAGCTATGCCGGGGGGGGGACACCCTCCCTGTGCCTGGCCTCCCTGGCCCCCCACCGCAGCACAGTAGGGTACCCCAGGGTCGCCTGTCGGCCAGCCGTGCCTTCTGCTGCAGCACACCACCCTCCACCATGCTGCTCCTGCGGTGGCCGGGACGTGAGCGAACCGCCCGCCGCCGTCAGCTGCACTGCCTTCCCTGGGTAGAGGCGCCGGCAGGGGCGTGCGGGCAGGGCGCTGTGGCTCTGGATCACCGGCTAGGCTGGTTGGGGTGGTCACCGCTGCTGGTCTCTGGCGAGGCGTGTTGGTGCAGGATGGTGTTCAACACCCGTACAGTTTAACGGGGCCCCAGGCGCCCCTCGGGCCGGTGCGCTGCTGTGCGCAAGGCCCGCTGCTGTGGCGCCCAGGACGCCTCCACTTGCACATCTCAAACTAGTTCACTGTGCACCATCTAGCCCTGTAGTACACTCCCCCCCCACCTTTGTTGTTGTTGTTATTGTTGTTGTTGTTCCCCGCTCCAGGCCCATTGTGCTGGCTCACCTCTAATTTTCCTGTACACACACACACACACACACACACACACACACACACACACACACACACAGATAGATAGATAGATAGATAATTTATTGACCACAACAAGTGATTACAATTACAAAAGGACTCAGAGGATATGGTCCATAAAAATACTTTCTTTAAAAATCTATAAATGACTTAAAACGCAACAAAGTATTAAACACACAAAACGCCCATTTATACAAACAAAAGCATAAAACGCCTATAGCAGATCAAATTATCTTATACACATGAATTCCATAACATAATTCCATAACTCATGACAAAATTATGACACTCATGACACACCATAAAGCACATGGTACACCTAAAACATACTACACAACACATAAAACATTTAGAATATGAAAAAAAAAAACCGGACGAAATACATCACATATGAAACGTATAAAATACATAGAACAGAATAAGTAGAACACATACCGAAAACGTAAAACACATAAAATATATTAAACAAAATAGAAACATACATGAACCATACATTTTTCTTTCATTACTTTAATCAACTCGTTCACAAATATGATAAATAGGAAACATGAGGTAGAGGAACCATACAACATAAAACACAAAAACCAATAAAACACATCAAATACACACAAAGTACATTAGATAAATCAAACTAAAAACAACCATAAATGAACTATAATACATAAAGCTACTAAGACAAATAAAACACTTCAAACACACTTAAAAGTACATCACACATGAGGTAAAATACAACAATATAATATACTCATACTCGTAGTTACTTAAATATTTCTAAAATTTCATGGATTACTGCACATGCCTCATGATTGGAGATGTTATCATTAAATAGATCTTCTAATCTGGTGATATCATACATCTGACGAATATTTTCTGTGAGTGGACAAGCTTCAACTACATGTCTTTCAGTCTGCACTTGACCGCAGGAACACAAACGCTCCTCAACAGGGAGGCGGCCACGGCCCCTCCTGTTCCAGCGACCGGTCTCCACTGCCAAGCTGTGTCCACATATACGGAAGCGTGTGAAGGATATGCGCTGGAATTCATTGATTACATGTTTCGTCTTATAGATATCATGTAGTGTAAAATGCGGGTTGATTTCTTTATATACAAGGCACCGTGATGAGTTTGAGGCAGTTATAGCACTGTGTACCTTTTCAATTAACGAAGTCATGCTGGGAACTTCGTTTTCCAATAATTCTTTAATGAATTTGCCTGTGCGAGTGTTTGCTTGTGTTGTACTTGTAATTGCGAATGACAGTGGATCATCAGGCATAGTGGATCTTTCAGACCACATTTCATGGAAAAACTTATGTTGTTTATATCTGATAAAATCTGGAAGCGATGGGTAGCCAGCCTCGGCATAGCATACTTGATTTGATGTCGTCCTTCTCACTCCTAATAGTTGCTTTAGTGACCAGTTGTATAATTTAATAACGGGCTTAATATCGGCACACACCCAGGATTCGCATCCATACATGAGCGACGACATCAATGCGGCATCAAATACCCGCCGCTTGACAATGAAAGGCACATCGTTGTTCTTTGTAAGAAAAGACACATATTTTAGGACATGACACAACTTATTTTTAGCATGGACACTAACAGACGAGGACACCGAGCCGTCACTAGTAAAGGGTGACCCCAGGTAAACATAACTAGTACAGTGTTCCATCACTAGTCCCTCCACACGGATCGGCTCCGCGTCCCCGTCCTCACCGTTAATTACAAAAAACTTAGTCTTGCTGTTATTTACAACCATGCCATATTCCTGACAGAACTGTTGGAGAATCTCAACCTTTTTAATCATAGTGTGTCTAGCCGTTGACAGTATCACAGTATCATCCATGAGTACCAATATATGTAACCATTCTAAAAATCTCTCAGGGTTGCATTTTTCTTTCATTACTTTAATCAACTCGTTCACAAATATGATAAATAGGAAACATGAGGTAGAGGAACCCTGCCTGACACCCAGTGTTGCCGTGACAACTGCTGAACCCACAATACTTTCGGTTACCCGGTACATGGATACTAGCGCCGCTAACATTACCATACCGCAACCCAACCTCTTTAATACAGAGAACAACTTTTGTCGTGGTACCATGTCATACGCTTTTGAGAAATCAACAAAGCCTACAAACAATTTAATTTTCTTCCTCTTTGCCGTATCAGTTAAAAGTCTCAGAGTGACAATGTGTTCTAGACAACCTCGGTGTTTCTGTGCTCCCGCCTGTTCCCGAAACGGTTTAAACCAACAAATTAATCTATCACACAACACCATATCATATAATTTCGCAATACAATTAAGTACACTAATGCCTCGATAGTTGTGAGGATTCATTCTATCTCCTTTCTTGAAAATTGTAAAAACTTTAGCTCTTACCCATGACTGGGGGTAATGCTGAGAGAGGAAAACATTATTAAATAAAGTGGCCAAAGTGACCATCCACTGGGCTGGCAGGAGCGAGAACACGCCCGGAGGAAGACCGTCTGGTCCGCACGCCTTATCTACTTTCATTTTTCTGACTTGTTGCTTTATCTGAGCGGGTGATATAAGCTCATCCAGAACTGGAATAGTGACCTCCGTGTTCACATCTACCACGTCTGTGTCAGCCACGCCAGGGGGGTTCAGCACTGATTCAAAATGAGCCTTGAATTCCTCGTCACTAGGGCTGGAGTATTCACCCGGACTGTCTATGCTAAAGTTACCTTTTCAGTTTATGGCCTTCCATACCCTCACATCATCCGTGTCATCTAGCAACCTCTCCCACCTCCCCAGGTTTACATCTTCCTGCTCTCTTCTCTGCTCAGCCGTACGCATACTATTTTGAACACATGAATATAGAGTTTCTGTAAGTTTCCTCTCAAATTCATTTATTCCTGCATTTGCATTAACTAACTCCATTTGTGCAAGGTTATTCACAAACACATCTTTATCAATTGTGCTGTATCTAAGAGACTTCCTCACCAGCCCAGTCCTAGCAGCGTTACCATGTAGAAAGGCACTATCACCCAGCGATCTAGCTCTGACCAAGATGCCATCCAAATTCGCTCCCGTACTGGTGACTGTAACTGTAATGGGGGCGTGATCGGAGGGGAGATCGTCTCGCTGTATCACACAGAAGTCACTCATATGGCTAATCAGCGTTGGCGAGGCAACACATGTGTCTACTTCAGAGATCCACGCGTCACCTCTCCGGTACGTTTTATCGCCAGGGAAATGCTTGTTTTGACACTTGAGATTATTAACTACTAGCAACGAATTGTCAATACATATAGATGACATAAACTCTGCATTATCATTAGGACTGTTAACATCATCATGAATCTCTGGATACGAAAAGTCGTGTAAATTTGGTAATCCCATTAGCAATAATAATTCTCTCACACTCTTACCAAATCTAGCATTCACATCACCAATCACAACATACCCGTTCGGCATGTGTCGAGTATTCAACTTTTCTTGGATTGATGAAAATGATTCACATGAAAAATACCTTGAGTCACAAGGAGGGACATAACAGAACCCAAACAATACTCCCGGTACATTACGGAACTGAAGCCACACTTGGTCTCCAATACCCGTATCAATATTAAACACACAATGAGACAACCAATTTTTAACACACACCACTGTCCCTCCTCGGTCAGCAGATCCAACCACCTTACTTCTAAACGTGACATAGCCCGGAAGCGACACAGGTAGAGGAGTCTTCACTTC
>NW_026973678.1:955000-957500 GCF_035594125.1 Scylla paramamosain | reverse complement strand
CTGCCTGCTTCTGTATTTCCATCTTCCTATGACTTGAATTCCTTCAAGAGGGAGGTTTCAAGACACTTATCCATCAATTTTGACCCTTTTATGGGACTGGCATTTCAGTGGGCATTTTTTTTTTATTAGATTTTTGTTGCCCTTGGCCAGTGTCCTTCCTACATAAAAAAATAAATAAATAAATAAAAAAAACACCTACACACACTTAATTAAAAACATATATAGATAGATGGGTGGATATACATATATTCATATTTGTGTACATGCATACATACAGACAGACAAACACACAGACAGACTACCAGACAGACAGACAGAAAAACGGAAAAAAATGAAAAGATAAAATAGCAAGAAAGACAAATAAATGTATAAATAGAAAGATAGACAGACAAACAGACAGACAGGCACACAGACAGATAGATCAGGAAGTTGCTGGCATCCACTCACTGATAGAGAGAGAGAGAGAGAGAGAGAGAGAGAGAGAGAGAGAGAGAGAGAGAGAGAGAGAGAGAGAGAGAGAGAGAGAGAGAGAGAGAGAGAGAGAGATTGATTGATTGATTGATTTATCTAGCTGTTATTGATGTTTTCTTCTTTCTTTTCTGCTACTATTATTTTATCCTCATCCTGCTTTAACTAGCAATTGAAAATTACAACTACTACAACAACAACAACAACAACAACTACTACTACTACTACTACTACTACTACTACTACTACTACTACTACTAATAATAATAATAATAATAATAATAATAATAATAATGATAATAATGATAATAATAATAATAATAATAATAATAATAATAATAATAATAATAATAATAATAATAATAATATTTTCCTTCTCTTCCCCCTTGAAATACTACTACTTTTTTCCTTCTTCTTCTTCTTCTTCTTTTCTTCTTCTTCTTCTTCTTCTTCTTCTTCTTCTTCTTCTTCTTCTTCTTCTTCTTCTTGTCCTCCTTTTCCTCCTCGTCCTCCTCTTCTTATTTTTCCTTTTATTTTATTTTCCTCTTCCTCCTTTTTTTTTCTTATTATTATTATTATCATCGTCATCATCATCATCATCATTATTATTATTATTATTATTATTATTATTATTATTATTATTATTATTATTATTATTATTATTATTATTACTATTCTTTTTCTTCTTCTTGTTCTTTTCTTCTCGCTCTTCTTTTCCTATAGCTACTACTACTACTATCACTACTACTCATGCTTTAAATCAATAATAACAATACGTAATAATATTTATTTATTTATTTATTTATTTTTGAGTTACATACAAATAGAAGCATTTCTCGTACACTGAAACTTCCTAACCTAACCCAACCTGATCTGACCCAACTTGGCCTTACAAGTGGGATGATTACTTATAAACAAAAAAAAAAAAAAAAAAACCTCCCTACAATCCTAGCCTAACCTAACCTAACCTACCCTTAATAACCTAACATGTCTAACCGGACCCAGTTAACCTAACCTAACATACACACAAGAACAACTTTAACACCTGGGTGATTACTTAAATATTTAACACCTGACATAACCTTTCTAACCTAACCTAGCGTCACATAACCTGACACAATCTTACCTAAGCTAAAAAAAAAAAAGAAAGGAAAATGTATGAGGAAGAAATAGTTTCATAAAGTTTCCTAATCTAACTTAACGCACCTAATCTAACCTAACTAACCTCACACATCCTAACATACTTTATAAGAATAAATAAAATAAAATAGAAAATAAAAAAAAGAAAGGAAAGAAAGAACAGTCAAACAATTACTTACAAAAAAAAAAAAATAAATAAATAAAAGTATCAGTAACAAACCAAACATACCTAACCTAACGTAACATACCCAACTGAACCTCACCTCACTGAGCTAACAAAAAAATGGTAATATAAAATAAATACAGAAATAAATACAGAAATAAATAAAAGGATAAAAGGAGTATTATATATGTATGTGCTTTCGTTGCCTTTGATCATAAGCCTAACCTAACCTAACTCAGCCTAACCTAACCTAACTCAGCCTAACCTAACCTAACCTAACCTACAGGACCTAACCTATCCTAACCTAGCCAAACTCATCCCATCCTAATCTACCTAACCTAACCTAACTCAACCTAATCTAATCTACCCCACCTAGCCTGACCTCACATGTTTGTTTTTTTGTTTGTTTGTTTGTTTGTTTGTTTGTTTGCTTTCCTCCTTGATTCTTGGTTCATTTATTTTTCTCTTTGTTTGTTTGTTCCTCTCATTTTGCTTTTCTATCTTTCCTTATTCCTTTTTTTCCTACTTTATTGGTTGATTGTTTCTTTATTTATTTTTACATTTATTTATTTGTTTGTTTGTTTGTTTGTTTTCTTATTTATTCCGTTCTCTCCTCATTTATGTTTCTAAATTTATTTGTTTATTTCATTGTTCCTCTTAATTTTATTGATTTTTTTTCTTTATTCCTTTGTTTTTTTTTTTGTTTGTTTCATTATTCAATTATTTGTT
>NW_026973678.1:945000-952500 GCF_035594125.1 Scylla paramamosain | reverse complement strand
AGAGAGAGAGAGAGAGAGAGAAAAAAAATTTTTCTCTCTCTCTCTCTCTCTCTCTCTCTCTCTCTCTCTCTCTCTCTCTCTCTCTCTCTCTCTCTCTCTCTCATCACTACCACCATAATAATAATAATGATAATAATAATAATAATAATAATAATAATAATGATAATAATAATAATAATAATAATAATAATAATAATAATAACACCCACAGGTGGTGCATCACAGCGTCAGACTCACAGAGGATGTGTAGCCGAGGCAATGACACGTGGACGGCGCTGATGGCGGCCAGAACCTCTTGGGCGTCTTGGTCACACACGGCCAGGCTGAGCACCCCCAGGTCCCGCCACTCCTGCAGCAGCTGTGTGCCGGCACCACTTAAGTGACCCATGAACCTCTCAAGGTGACTCCTGTAATGGCCGAGTGTTGTGCACCTGTGTGCTGCCTGGACACACACACACACACACACACACACACACACTACTTATCTGTTTATTAATTTCTTTATTCAGTGTTCCATAATAGTATTGATAAAGATAACTCCTCCTCCTCCTCCTCCTCTTCCTCCTCCTTTTCTCGCCTTCCTTCTAGCTCTCCTTTTCCTCGTCTTTTTGTTCTTCTTCCTCCTCCTCTTCATCTTTCTCTTCCTCCTCCTTTTCTCGCCTTCCTTCTAGCTCTCCTTTTCCTCGTCTTTTTGTTCTTCTTCCTCCTCCTCTTCATCTTCCTCTTCCTCCTCCTTTTCTCGCCTTCCTTCTAGCTCTCCTTTTTCTCTTCGTTCTCTTATTCCTCCTCCTCCTCCTCCTCCTCCTCTTCTTCCTACTACATCCCTATCAGCCTTACATCTGTAGTATGTGAACTGATGAAAACAGTAAATTGCAACAATGTAGTGAACTATCTACATATAAATGATTTAATCAATGACTCACAGCATGGCTTCCGAAACAGACGTTCTTGTCTAACTAATCTTCTTGATTTCTTTAATGATATTTTCACCATTTACGACGAAACAAAGGCAGTAGATTTAGTGTATCTAGATTTTCAAGAAGCTTTTGACAAAGTTCCGGCTACTAGCTAAATTGAAGTCATATGGTATAAATGGAAAACTTCTCAATTGGCTGTCTCAGACTGGCTGTCTGAGAGAAAGCAGCGCGTTGTTTTAAATGGTACATTTTCAAACTGGCGAGAAGTTTTAAGTGGTGTACCACAGGGATCTGTGCTCGGCCCTGTTCTTTTCCTTATTTACGTTAATGATATCGATGAGGACCTCACCTGTAAAGTATCTAAGTTCGCTGATGATACAAAAAATAATGAATAAAGTAGTCACGTCAGAGGATAAGCAGCACTGAACTGTGGTTCAGTGCTGCTTTCTTTTGTTTGTTACTCATCCTGCCATAGTTGGCTGTCGAGCCTTGAGGGAGGTTGTCAAGGTAGTCAATGAGGGACTGGCCTGGCGGCGTGGCGGGGGCGTTCAGCGCGCCGCGCTTCAACACGAAGGTCAAGACGTCCTTGCCTGCGTTCTCCATCAGGAAGATGAGCTTCGCGCGACGGACGCAAACTTTCGGAGCGGCGGCCATGGTGGAGGGCTTGGGACACAGTTCTTCTCGCCAGCAGCCTGCAAAGAAATTTCCCAAGTGAGGAGCAGGGCAGGAGAGACGTGGTTTGCAAGGCTCAATGCGGGAGGGAGGGAGTTGAGCCTTGAAGTGGCCGGCCTGAGCACCGGGATGTGGGGACAAGACAAAGAGGTGGATGGGAGTAAGAGACACTATGGCACACGGCATGGCACGTGTGTTGTGTCCAAACCATTTGACAAGACAACACGAGGCAAGACTTGACTGTGTGTGTGTGTGTGTGTGTGTGTGTGTGTGTGTGTGTGTGTGTGTGTGTGTGTGTGTGTGTGTGTGTGTGTGTGTGCAAGTAAGTAAGTAATTAAGTAAGTAATCAAGTAAGCAAACCTGTATAAAGTATTTCAAGGTGTACATACAATACACAGTCACGTGAGCCGAGGCTCTCTGACGGTGTATTGTACAGTAGAGCAGAGGGCAGGAGTGCAAACAAATTATAATGTACAACAACATAATGAATTGTATTGTACAGCGGCAGTACCGCGCCGCTACAGAGAAGATAAACACTAATACAAGTGTCTCACACTAACTTAATAATAATAAAATAATAATGATAATAACAATAACAACAAGAGTAGTGATAACAATAATACTAATAACTACACCAACAACAACAGCAACAACAACAACAACAACAACAACAGCAACAATAATAATAATAATAATAATACCAATAAGAATATTATTAGTAACAAATAATAGTAACTAGCATTAATAAACATAATTAATAACTAATACTGGTAACTAGGGCAACAACAACAATAAATACCAACAACAACAACAACAACAACATCATCAACATAATAATAATAATAATAATAATAATAATAATAATAATAATAATAATAAAAGTAATAATGATAACAGCAACAAATGCGATGACTGCAATGAATAGCATCAAAATCACAGCTTTTGTTGATGAAGTGGTTACTTTTTAACCTGTTTTTTATTTGAACATTTTATCAGTTGTAAGAAGAACTTTGTCTATCAAGAGGCAAACTGTTCACAACAGTTTTGGTCCAACTTGTCACACTGTTTGTGAATAATATTGTTGTCAGTATCGCACAAATAAGGTTAACGTTGTTACTTCTCGTGTGAGAAACATTTTCTGCCAATTTGAATATTGCATTATGTCCAAGATTTTGATGTATTAATAACAATGTGAAGTACTTATGAATGAAGGGAAGCCTGCAAATACTGAAGGCTGAGGAAGCTTTGGATGCAGACTCTTTACGGAAAATGTACAGCGAAGAATTTTATTTTGCCGTCTTGTTGCTTTTGTTAAAAAGACGGCCATGTAGATGCCCATGTAGGAAGGCAGTGCATGAGATGTGGGCAGCGTGAAGTACACTGCGTGTCACCCACTGCTTCACTTGTTACATTACCCACAATTCTTTTTGAAATGCCAGCTGTTTGAGAGACATTTAAACATATGTGTGTGTGTGTGTGTGTGTGTGTGTGTGTGTGTGTGTGTGTGTGTGTGTGTGTGTGTGTGTGTGTGTGTGTGTGTGTGTGTGTGTGTGTGCGTGCGTGCGTGCGTGCGTGCGTGCGTGGACCGTATGCATTTTTGGCAATGATTTCTTTGGCGGAAAAGATGCCCACCAGTACACAGTGGAGTGGTCTCCCCTCGTTTCACAGGACGTGGACTCCAGCTTGAAAAGACTCCTCGATAAAGTTCATGACATGTTCAGTATTTGCCTCCCTATTAAGTATATAGATGTTTCACACAAAAGGCTCCAAAACCCACACATTTCTCAAACAGTAATCAACTCGACAAGACCCAAAAATCAGTTGAACAGAGAGCTTCCTAAACCGTAAGCTCCGCCCTCTGTTCCGGTGAGGATATAGACAGGCGGACAGATGTGGATGCAGACAGACAGAGACAGATAGGTAGACAGGTAGATAGACAGATTGTGTCCAGTTTTTGTGGTATATAGTCTTGCCTCGTTAGTGCCTCATTTTCTACTTTCTGAGTGTGTGCAGTAGAAAACACAGTGAAAACAATTACAAGGAAAGAAAAGAGTAAGTGTACTCACCTCAAGAGTGCAGGTGTGTACACTCCGGGAGACGGGAGGAAGGAAGGCGCGAGGCGGGAGGTGCCTGTGGGGAGAGACACACTGTGCTTCATGCTCTTACATTTATACTCCACAAGCACAAGTCTGTATCTGTGTACATCTATCTATCTGTATCTATCTGTATAAACAGAGAGAGAGAGAGAGAGAGAGAGAGAGAGAGAGAGAGAGAGAGAGAGAGAGAGTCATCCAAAAATGTACTCACTGTTTGACTCGCTATAATTCTTTTTTTTTTTTTCAGAAACAGTTGGCCTAAATAATAATGGCAGAAGTAAGACTAAGCTTTGAAGAAAGAACATGTCATAAAGTGTTACTGGAGGCACGAAAATGTCAAAGAAGTGCAAAGACAATTCAGAAGACACTTTGACAGGGATCCACCAAGGTGACGCGCCATTGCTCGCATCACAGCTAAGTTTGTACCAGATGGAACTGTTCACGACCTTCATAAGCATGCCTGTGTGGTAGTAGTAGTAGTAGTAGTGGTAGTGGTAGAGGTAGTATTCATGATTTCTCACTACTACTACTACTACTACTACAACAACTACTACTACTACTACTACTACTACTACTACTACTACTACTACTACTACTACTGTTGCTACTACTACTATGTGAATATTAATATTAATGCCTTAAGAATTGTTGCAAAAACAGTTGCAGTAGTAGCATTTATATTTGTAATAGTAGTAGTAATAGTAGTAATAATAGTAGTAGTAGTAATTGTTGTTATATTGTTATTATGATTGCTATCAATAATATCACACACACACAATAGTAGTAGTAGTAGCAGTAATAGTAGTAGTAAGAGTAGAAGCAATAGTAATTTTAATAATTTAGTATAATTTAATTATTTAATTAATTTTATTTATTTATTTATTTATTTTATTTTATTTATTTTATTTATTTTTTTGGTGGATATGAGTGTGTTCGTTGGTTGAACAAGTCCCTGTATATTAAATAGACTTTTGTGTGTCGCTCAAGTACCGAACGGCCTCGAAACACTGAGCCAAAGGGATGCCGCTCAGCCTGCAGCCAGTGTGGCGGCGTATCTTGTGTGGTGCGCGTGTGTATCGCATTGTGTTCCTCCTCATAGACTTAGTGGTGGTCAAGATAACCAGGATTGGCCAAGCCCTCCCTGAAGTGTGCTACCAGTAGTGTACCAGGTGTGTTGAGTAGCCGCCAGGTGTACAGCCACACGTGTGTTGTGTACAAGTGCATGTTGTGTACAGAAAGATCTCCCCCCTGTTTTATAAGACCCATAATGCCGCTGGCCGGGAAACTACACTTGCCACCATCTCAGACAGGACGCCATCTTGTTGTGTAAGTCAGAGACGCCTCCTATCCCCCCAATCTCTCCCTCCCCACCACCCGCCAGCCACTCCTTCCCACTTCCGCCAGCAGCAGCTACTGGCCGCCCACCAGCCAGCAGCCCCTTCACGGCCACTACCTGCCAGCACGCCTTCCTGCCCTTACCCCCTCCCACTCCTTCCTCCCCTCCCTTCAACCCACTCCTTCCTAACCGCCATTCGCCACCCACTCCTGCCAGGCCCCTACCAGCAACCCACTCCTTCCAGCTCCCCGCCTGCCATCCTCCCCTTCCCGCCCCCCACCCACCATCCACTCCTGGTCCCCACCCGCCTCACGCTCCTTTCCCCTTTCCGCCGCCCACACAGGAGCTGCTCTCCTCGCTCCCTCCCCCACTCATGACGTCACGGACGGCGGTGACAGTGACTGGCTGGTGTGAACCGCTCCTCACACTCGCTCTACCTAAATGCTACTACTACTACTACTACTACTACAATTACCAGTGCCACTACAATTACTTCTGTTACTACTACTGCTACTACTACTAATACTACTAATACTAATTCTACTTCTACTTCTACTACTAATACTAATATTAGTTCTACTACTACTACTACTACTACTACTACTACTACTATTTCGATAACTGTTACTACTACTACTTCTACTAGTACTACTACGACTATTATTATTATTGTTACGACTACTCATACTACTATTTTGACTATACTACTACTACTACTACTACTACTACTACTACTACTACTACTGCTACTACTACTACTACTACAACTACTACTTCCTTGCAAGCCTCCCTGTCCGCTTTACCGTCATTCCTTGATTCATATTTTTTAGTATTTTTATTTTTATTTATTTATTATTATTATTATTATTATTATTATTATTATTATTATTATTATTATTATTATCATTATTATTATTAGTGTGTGTGTGTGTGTGTGTGTGTGTGTGTGTGTGTAGGATTACAGATAAAAATACTATTCATGGATACCGTAATTTATTCACAGAAATAAATAAAAAATCTTACAGTGCACTCTCTCTCTCTCTCTCTCTCTCTCTCTCTCTCTCTCTCTCTCTCTCTCTCTCTCTCTCTCTCTCTCTCTCTCTCTCTCTCTCTCTCTCTTGTGAGTCAGTCAGCTGTTTTCAAGGTCGCTGGGCCTCGCTGCCCTCCTGCCTGGCTTGTATGATGCCACGTTGCATTTTACAGGAGTACTTTTAATCACCGCAGTAATGTTGTCGTGCAATGCTTGTCAGTAAATTACGTGCTTTTTAATGCCACTTGTCTTGTTATAACACACACACACACACACACACACACAGTTGTTTGCCTGCTCTCTCTCTCTCTCTCTCTCTCTCTCTCTCTCTCTCTCTCTCTCTCTCTCTCTCTCTCTCTCTCTCTCTCTCTCTCTCTCCATCCTCCACCCGTGTATCCTCCTCCTAATAGTAGTAAATCTATTATTATTATTTTTATTATTATTATTATTATTAGTAGTAGTAGTAGTAGTAGTAGGAGGAGGAGGAGGAGGAGGAGGAGGAGGAGGAGCAGCAGCAGCAGCACCAGTAGCAGTAGCAGAAATAGTAGTAACTGTGGTAGAAATAATAGTAGTAGTAGTAGTAGTAGTAGCAGTAGTAATAGTAGTAGTAATAGTAGTTGTTGTCGTCACCTCCTCCTCCTCCTCCTCTACCTGCCCCTTGCTTCCTGTCATCTCCCTCTCGGCCACGCTCGCAGCAACGTCACGCCACCCGCTAAGGCTGCTTGCCGTCACCCACTGTTGTCTGTTTCCCTCCTTCAAAATTGTGTGTGTGTGGCTGCCGACATGAGTGTGCATTGTCACCAACACCATCACTGTTACTTACCGCAACACTCTTTCCTCTTTCACTACAAAGGACAAACAAACTCACTCAAAGGACACTCTTTTCTGCCGCCATGGCCTGCTACTACTACTACTAATACTGCTACTACTAATACTATTACGATTATTACTGCTACTTCTACTACTACTACGATTATCACTGCTACTACTACTACTAATACTATTACGAGTATTACTGCTACTTCTACTACTACTACGATTATCACTGCTACTACTACTACTACTACTAATACTATTACGAGTATTGCTGCTTCTTCTACTACGATTATCACTGCTACTACTACTATTACTGCTATAACTACTACTACTACTACTACTACTACTACTACTACTACTACTACTAACTACTACTACTACGATTATGACTACTACTAATGCTAGTAGTACTTCAACTGCTGTTACTGCTAATACTACTGCGACTACTGCTACTACTACTACTACTACTACTACTACTACTACGATTGTGACTGCTTCTACTACTACTACTACTAATACTAGTACTACTACTACTACTACTGCTGCTACTACTGTTAATACTACTGCGACTACTGCTACTACTACTACTACTATTTCTACTGCTACTACTACTACTACCACCACCACCACCAC
>NW_026973678.1:940000-942500 GCF_035594125.1 Scylla paramamosain | reverse complement strand
ATTGCTTTAGCACTACTACTACTACTACTACTACTACTACTACTACTACTACTACTATTACTGTTACTACTACTACTACTACTACTACTATTATCGAATAAATAGATTAATGCATAATACATGCAATAGTAACAATCAAAACAAACAAAAGGGCCAAATGACATGAATAAATAAATAAATAAATAAATAAACAATAAAACACAAAGAGAACAGACAACCGCCATCACCATCATCACCACCACAAGCACCACCACCATCACGACCCAAGCACCAATACCTGTCTCACTGCTCACCTTAATATAAGTATTTTCTCCCCCACACACACAACCAACTTGCCTGAAACCAATATTCTCAATCACTAAACACAACCACCACCACCACCACCACCACTGCCCTCGTTCGGAAGTATGTGTGTGTTCGGCTTCTTGACTTTGGCTTCGTCTTCGTCTGTTTATAAGAAGCGAGGCCGGAGTGTATGGAGAAGGATGAAGGAAGGGGAAGGATGGGGCAGGGAGGTTAGGAAGCGTGGGACACAAAAGGATACTGAGGATATTGGGGGGTGGGTAGGGGGATGAAGGATATTAGGAAGGCAATGTTATTTTGGCAAGGAGGAGAAGGAGGAGGAAGAGGAAGGAGGAGATAAAAATATAAAAGGGATGAGGAGTAAACGGGTTAAAGGAGAGGAGATATGAAGGAAGAAGTGATGGAGGAATATGCTGAAGGAAAGGTTGAAAGAAGGAAGGAAGGAAGGAAGGAGGAAGCAAAGTTATTGATTTTTTTCTTTGTCCTCTTTGTTTGACATTCTTTTTTTCTCTCTCAGCGATCTATTTTCTTTAAGAACTCTCTTAAATATTTACTACACACCGACACACTTGAGAGAGAGAGAGAGAGAGAGAGAGAGAGAGAGAGAGAGAGAGAGAGAGAGAGAGAGAGAGAGAGAGAGAGGGCACTCCAACACCCATCATTACTTCTCTACTTACTCTTCTTTCTTCTATAGCGCTTTCCTCCTTCTCCTCCTCATCTCCTTCTCTCGCGCCTTCTTCTATTTTTCTTTCTCCTCCTCTGGCTTTTCCTTTTACTTCTCTTCCTTTTCTTCCTCTTCGTATAACCTTACCACCACAACCGCCGTCGCCACCACTACCGCCGCCGCCCAGCTGATGGTCCTGTCCCGAGCTAAGGACGGTCACCAATGATTACTCGTTTCTGGGACAATCTTGAACCGCGTGTTTGCTCGCTTCATCAGGTTACTGTCCCCCTAACGAGACTGTCCCCCCAGACCAGACCAGCCTTTCGTCTTACCAGCTCCTCTCCTCTAACTGAATGTCTTCAGCCTCTCTCTCTTCCCCGCAATGTCGCATCTCCTGCTATCTTCTATCGATATTTTCTCGTCAACTGTTCTTCTGATCTTGCTAACTGCATGCCTTCCATCCTCCCGCGCCCTCGTTGCACACGACTTTCTACTTTTGCTCACCCCTATTCTGTCCACCTCTCTAATGCAAAAGTTAACCAGTATTTTCAATCTTTCATCCCTTTTTTCTGGTAAACTCTGGAACTCCCTGCCTGCTTCTGTATTTCCCCCTTCCTATAAATTGAATTCTTTCGAGAGCGAGGTCTCAAGACACTTCTCTCATTTGTGTTAAACTTTTTTGGCTCTTTCTTTTCATAGGTATATATTTTGTTGCCTTTGACCAGTGCCCCTCTTGCATAAAAAGTCCCCTTCTCTATTACCTCCCTGGAAACTGACTTCGATTCTCCCCATCTCTATCCCTTCCCCACGAGCCCCACCACCCCCACCTCTCTCTCTCTCTCTCTCTCTCTCTCTCTCTCTCTCTCTCTCTCTCTCTCTCTCTCTCTCTCTCTCTCTCTCTCTCTCTCTCTCTCTCTCTCTCTCTCTCTCTCACCAGGACGGTCCCAGGAGAGCAGAGTAGGTCATGTTTTGTTACAATCAGTGGTATTTACTTCCTTCCTCTGATGCTGATGGGGAACAAAAGTGTCCCTCGATGTATTTTTCCCGTGGTGTCTAATTGGCGATGGGGAAACAAATCAGTAGGGAAGGGAAAAAAAAAACTAAGGAAAAGTTGAACTGATTAATTGACGGAGGGAAGAAAAGAGGGATGAAAAAGGTTTAGGAGGAAAGAAAATGGGTAAGGAAGGAATACTTAGGACAATGAGGGCAGATGATGGAGATGAGAGAAGCTTGTGTGAGGGATCAGAGAAGGAGGAAATGGGAGGGAATGGAGGAAAGAAGGATGGGACAGGGAAGAAAGGACGTAAGAAAAGAAGGGAATGAAGAAAAAAGGGGAAGATAGGAAGAAAAGGGTATAGAAAAGGAAAATAATATAGACAGGAGGGAAAATACAAGAAAATAATAAAGAAGAGAGGAAATGGAGAAAAGATGAATGGAAGAGGGAGAAAAGGTGCAGAGAAGAGAGAAAATGGAGAAAAGAAGGAAAAGACAGGAAAAAAGTGCAGAAGAAAGGAAGGGGACGGAGGAAAGAAC
>NW_026973678.1:932500-937500 GCF_035594125.1 Scylla paramamosain | reverse complement strand
GACATGCCCATGATTTTGCATACAAGTGTGTTAGCCACATTTGTCAAAAATAAGTTAGTGGTAGTATTAGAGAGAGAGAGAGAGAGAGAGAGAGAGAGAGAGAGAGAGAGAGAGAGAGAGAGAGAGAGAGAGAGAGAGAGAGAGAGAGACTAATAAAAGTATTTCTTAACCTGAAAAGAAAGAAAAAAGCAAACATTAGATGTGTGCAGTGTGTCATCCTTCGTGGCTTACCCAATGTTTCCTGACGGCGACGCGCGAGGCAGGCGAGGAGAGAACCAGAGATGAAGGGAAGGATGTCGTGTGAGGGGAGGGAATGTTTCTGTTGCTACTGCTGCTGTTGTTGTTATTGTTGTTGTTGTGTTGGTTATGTGTTGTACTGGCCTAACAGGACACCCGCGTAAGCTCAGTAACACAGTCAAGCCACACAGACGGCGGTGTGCCCTTTGCTGTAACACTTCGGAACCTACAAGGCGGTGGTTTGGATTCAGTTTTGCTTTTCCTGGGTTTTGTTTGCGCGTCTGCAAACAAAGGCCACGAGAAGCAAAGGTGTGAATCCAAACGACTGCTTTGTAGTGATGCGCTCCGTGTTAGAACAGAGGTGACGCCCTCACTGTGACTGAGCGCTGGCGTCCTACGAGGCCTGCACGCAACACACCACCTGCACAACAACAACAACAACAGCAACAACAACATCTACCACTACTAGCAGCAGCAGTAACAGTAGCTGTAGCTAAGAGTTCAGGACTGGCGCGTGGCCGTAAGGGGAATCTTCCTTTGAGGGAGGAGCAGCAGGTGACCTGAAGTCTCATGGCCTCATGGCCTGGGCTGTCTTGTTCATGCTCAGCCTGAGGGCCTGACCTGTCACAGACCTGCCCTCAATGGCTTGGCGGCGTGGTTGGCAGGGTGATTGGCGCCACCCTCAACCCAGATACCCACCATTGCAGAACATGGCGGCGAGGGACTGCTGCTTTCACTTCACCTTGCCTCCTGCAGGGCTGAAGTAAGGAACAGCCTGGTGTGCTGTAGCGGTGCACGTCAGCACCTGCACGAGGGCGGCCAGCGCCACCTGCCTCCTGAAGACGGCCACCCCGTTCGCCACGCAGCGCACAGTGACGGGGGTCTGCCGTCCTCCCCAGCAGCCCAGGCCCATCTTGGCTACCTGGGCAGGACTGAGGGTTCCGCTCCCCCCACTGGAGAAGGTGAACGAAGCACTACGGCGCAGCACCCGGCCTGGGAGGGGACAGCCGCACACTCGCTGAGTCACGGGGCAGCCTCAGCCGCGCGGGGACACGCAGACAGTTGTTCTGTTGTTTCGTTGTGACGTCTGTCCGAAAAAGAAAATCCTGTTGCGTTGTGGTTCTGCGTTGAACAAATTTCATGGATGGAGTGAATGAATGAGTGTGACATCATGGTGACTCCCTCACCTGCACACACACCTGAGGGCGCCACAGTGAGGCTGTGACGCACACGCCGCGCACAGAGAGAAACAGAAAGAGAGAGAGAGAGAGGAGAGAGAGAGAGAGAGAGAGAGAGAGAGAGAGAGAGAGAGAGAGAGAGAGAGAGAGAGAGAGCCAAGGGACAGCGAAAAAAAACAGAAAAAAAGGAAAAACCAGGAAAACGAAAAAGGAAAAAAAAAAAAAAAGGGAAAAAGAGGACAAAAAAGATGTAGGAAACGAAGCATTTTTCCACCACACGAGCGCAGGGAATGAAGACAAAATATTCGTCCATTTTGTATCATTAACCTAACCACGCTGGCCTGCCCTAGATAGTGGCTAAATTTACCGTTAATGTACAGTACTACACATCCATTGTATTACCTCCTGCACTTACTACTAACCTACACCCTCCCTGGTACCGCGGCTAGTGTAAACAAAGGCCACACACCGCCAAGGCCTCGTCCTCTAAATATTTAAAACGATCTCCCAAAACCTGCTTCTTTTTACGTGCAGTAGACGAATGGTATAAAAAGATTGCGTAAGGGAAGCCATAAGGAAAATGTTTTGGCAGAATGCTATAGTGTTTTTGCTTGGTGTAATGGAGACTTATTTTCTTTCTCCCTCTTCCTCTAAATATTTAACACGATCTCCCAGAACCTGCTATTTATTTTTTATTTATTTTTTTTTTTAAGTACAGCAGACGAATGTTGTAGAAAAAATTACATAATGGAAGAATGGTGTAGTTTTGTTGCTTGGTGTAGTGGAGACGAATTATTGGTAGTTTTTCTCCCTGTGGCTTCTGTTCGAACAAAGAAGATCTGGTATAGAAGAGTTGCATTAAGAGAAGCGAATAAAGAAAACGTATTGGTAAAATGTTATAGTTTTGTTGCTTGGTGTAATGTTGTTTTTTTTTTTTTCTTTGTCCTTTAGCATTTATGTGGAAGCGTGCACTAGAGAGATCAGTTGTTGTAAGTGTGTTGTAGTAAGAGCGTGTTGTAGTAAGAGTGTGTTGTGGTAAGAGTGATTTGCAGTAAGAGTGTGTTGTAGTAAGAGTGTGTTGTAGTAAAAGTGCGTAGTTGTAATGATAAGGGAAGCGTATTGAGGAAGATTATATAGACAAACTTGACGAAAAAAGATTAGATAGATTAAACAAAAATAGGGAAATTAAACAAAACAAAAATTAGACAGAGTGAACAAAAGATTTGACAAGTAAAATAAAAGAACAAACATAAAACAACAAATAAAACAGATAAAACAAAAGATTAGACAGATTAGACAAAAGATTAGAGAAATCAGACAAAAGAGAATTAGACAGATCAGACATACGAAGAACAGACAGATAAGACAGAAAATAATTAGATAAATTAGACAAAAGAAGATTAGACAAAAAAAAGATTACACAAAAAATAGACAAATTAAACAAAAGACGATTAGACAGATTAGACAAAAGGAGATTAAACAGACTAAACAAAACAAAAAGATTAAAGAGATTAAACAAAAGATGATTAGACAATTAGACAAAATAATAGACAGATTAGAGAAAAGATTAGACGGAGTGGACAAAAGATTAGACAAATTAGACAAAATAAGATTAGACAAAAGTACACATACGGATGACGGGTGAAAATATGTAAAGTACCTCCATACAGACACTGCCACGTGAAGACCTAAGAACTTGAAGCAACTTCCCTATTTTTTTACGTTCTCATGTTCACCTAATCTCTCTCTCACATATCATCCCTCGACCTGATCTAATTCTAATCCAATCCAATCCTATTCAGCCCTACCCTATCGTATCCAGACCCCCAGTGAGGTCTTTCCAGTCCTTAGCCCCCTCCCCCCTCACTTGCACAGCCAGCCCTTGGGAAATCAGGGCTAAGGGACGACTGTAGGAGAGTCTTCTTATGGTACAGTAGGAGATAGAAATCCTACTCTCTCTCTATCTCTTTCTCTCTCTCTCTCTACTCTTTCCCCCTGATTTCTCTCTCTCTCTCTCTCTCTCTCTCTCTCTCTCTCTCTCTCTCTCTCTCTCTCTCTCTCTCTCCGTCCTAATCTTTCGCCATTCTTCTTATTTTTTTTCCTATTCTCACTTTCCTTGTTACTCTCTCTTTTCCTACTCTTGTTTTTGTGCATTCTCTCTCTCTCTCTCTCTCTCTCTCTCTCTCTCTCTCTCTCTCTCTCTCTCTCTCTCTCTCTCTCTCTCTCTCTCTCTCTCTCTCTTACCTCTCATTTCCTCCCTTCACATATCTTTACAGCCTCTCCCCCTCCTTTCCCCCTCCTTTCTCTTTTCTACACCTCTTTCCCTCTCTTTCACACACCTTCCTATTCTGTCTTCCCTTCCTTCCCTCCTGTCCTTATCTCCCTCCCTCCCTCCGCCCATCCTTCATATGTTTATCTCCTTTCCTTCCCTCCTTCACACATTGTTATCTTCCTCCCTCCTGCATCCCTCTCCTCCTCTCCTTCTAACTTGACGCGTAAGGAAAAAGAAGGAATGTATTATTATTATGCTGGGACGAACATTTTTAAAACTTCTTTCTTTTTCTTCAGTTCTTCCTGTTTTTTTTTTTCTTTTTTGGTTCATGTTTTCATTTCATTCGTAATATTATCGTTATTGCTATTTTTGTTATTCATTATTGTTATTATTACATGTTGTCGTGATTATCAAAACGGCTTCACCATCACAAACGACAACAACAACACCAACAACAACAATAACATCAACAAACATAACTGGTACCCCTCCTATATAAAAACAAAAGCAACAACAATTACTACTACTCTTACTACTACTACTACTACTACTACTACTACTACTACTACTACTACTACTACTACTACTACTACTAGCACTCCTACTACTACTACTACTACTACTACTTACTACTACTACTACTTTCACTACTACTACTACTTTTACTACTACTACTACCGCCACTACCACTACCACCACCACTACTACTACTACTACTACTACTACTACTACTACTACTACTGCTGCTACTACAAATAGCATAAGAAAAATTAGCAGCAGAAAAGAAAAATTCGCATCAGAAAAGAGAGAGAGAGAGAGAGAGAGAGAGAGAGAGAGAGAGAGAGAGAGAGAGAGAGAGAGAGAGAGAGAGAGAGAGAGAGAGAGAGAGAGAGAGATTCTTGTTTTCCATCTTATTATGATTTCTTGCCTCGCCCATCACGCTTCCTTGCACCTACTTTTCTCCCTCCCTCCTCCTCCTCCTCCTCCTCCTCCTCCTCCTCTTCCTCTCTTCCCTCTCCTCCTCCTCCTCCTCTTCCTCCTCTTCGACACAACACGGCTGCCTCATCATTCAGGGAGCGGCGCCCCCCACCTTAGGAAACCCTAGATATGACCACGAGAAGTACTGGTACGGGTGGGAGGAGAGGGGAAAGATGGGGGGTGTGAGAGAGAGAGGGGAAGTGCTTAAGGGAGCGAGGAGGGAGAAGGGGAGAGGTAGGAGTAAAAAATATGTTGGTTATTCTCTTCCACTGCTGAAGGAAGGAGGAGGAAAGGGAAGATGGAGGACGAAGAAGGAGAGGAAAGAGAGAGAGATG